>NC_050573.1:25905718-26055492 GCF_011100635.1 Trichosurus vulpecula | reverse complement strand
TCCCTTCCCTTCCCTTCCCTTCCCTTCCCTTCCCTTCCCTTCCCTCTTTTTGCTGTGCAGGGCATAAATTCTGCCTTCATAATTCTCACTTTTCTTTTAAACCACTTAGGAATAGCATATTACAGTTATGGTCAGAGACCACAAAGAAGCCAAGAGATCAGGTGCTAGTTGGAGATAATGGTGGCATTAAGGAAGGATGTTAAATGACGTGAAGTGCCTTGAGGGATGAGGGGAGGAGCAAATTATTTCTGGTCTGGGAAAAGTGTTCTCCCCTACAGGTAGGTAGCCTAGTGGATGGAACACTAGACCTGGAGTCAGAAAGACCTGAGTTCAAATTTGGCTTCAGACACTAGCTGTGTGACCCTAGGAAAGTCATTCTACCACTGACTTCCTCAGTTACCTCAACTGTAAAATGAGAATCACATAAAATAGTTTTGTAAAAGCGCTTAGCACAGTGCCTGGCACATAGTAGGCATTTAATAAAGGCTTATTTCCTTCCTTCCTATCTTCCTACTCTGGGATAGGAGCTTTCTGCCCTGAGGACTTTGGATGGCTCAGTAAAGTCAGTGATGTCAGGGGCAATTCCTTATTTCTCTTAGTATACTTTGCAATGCTTGGCACCATAGTAGAAACTCATGAATATTTGGGCAATTGAGTTGCAAAAAGATTTTTGGAATATAAAACAGAAAGCTTTCTTAAAAATGTCAAATTCTACTGGGCCTCCTGGTCTCCTTTAATTTATCAGGAAGCCTACTGTGTTGGCAGGCTTCCCTTTGCAAGTGATTGATGTGCTCTCTGCTCAGTAAGGGTTCCCTCACCAAGACCCTTCATGTCCTTTGTGGCAGAAACGATTTCAGCCACCCCAGGGAGTTGGGTGTTACCCACTTATCTGCTAGCCCTGGAATCCCCCAGACCCAACTGTATTGATAAGTCTCAGGACAGACCCTTCTGGCAAGAGATAGACCGGGCATTCTATGGCCTCTGGAGTTCAGAAATGGGGATCCCATGGTCAATGAGGTAGAGATGGGTAGTAGGTACAGGATTTGTGGAAGGGTTAATTGAAAATGCTCATCTTCTAACTTAATGGTATTATTGGTGGTGGGGTAGGGGGCAGGGGAGGTGGGGAAGGGAAGAGCAAAAAGTGTGTGCTCTGTTTTTTGTCTTTGTATTTCCAGCATGATTTTGCACATAGCTAGTGCTTAATAATTTTTAAAAATTGACCTTAATTGAAGTGGATGGCCTGGAGGAATGTTAAAGCTCTTTTAGAGTCTAAATTTGGAGGCAGGATGATGGGAAAACTCTCCCAGAATCATAGGATCTAGGTTCAAAATTCCACTTCTGACGCTTACTTACCTGAGTGACCTTGGGCAGTCATGTCTCATTCTTGGGCCTCAGTTTCCTATCCTGTAAAATGAAAGGGTTGGACTGTCTGATCTAGGATCTGGGATGAATGCTTATGTTTTAATTTAAACAAAGGCCAAGAGGCAAGAATTTGAATGGTAGGGATATTGTGGAACCCCTTCTCTGGTTTTCATGAGGAAGGGAAGTGAAATTCTGAATCAACCCAACCTCTTCTCCAGACCCTCCACATCCCCATAAAGGGGAACCCGTTCCCCTATACCCAGTTCTGGACCAAAGAACAGGATGCAAAATGTATAGAGAGCCAATCTGACTTAGCTGTTTCTGCATCCCCTGCAATGGGAGGAAGGTTCGCTGTATTCTTTGGGGGGTCTCTGGCAGGTGGAGGGGAGGCCGCTTTGTGCCACTGGGATGGGGTGAGCTCAGCAGCTGAGGCCTGAGTGGCTGACGTCTGCTCTATTACCAGTGCCCACAGGAGATGCAAACTGTCAGAAGTCCTGCTTTTCCCCCAGCTGCTCTTTTTTCTGGCTTTCCATTTTTAGCCTTCTGGACTGGAACGTGGTGTTCAATCCTCTGTAAAAAACTCAATGTCAGTTTGATGGTAGGAAATGTGTGTGTGTGTGCTCTCTTGCTCGCTAATTTTAATTTCTAATAATAATACTCGAGGTTTTATGTAGCACCTTTCTTCTGAGAGGAACAAAGCTGTTCATGGACTCAGAATCACTGAATCTCCGAACTGGGATGGACCTCAGCCACCAGCTAGTGCAGCTTAGGCTAGAAAAAGAATTCCCTCTAAAACCATTGTTCAAAGACCTTTTATGATTCAGAACCTGCTACCTCCCTAGGCAAGCTAGTCCACTTTAGGACAAATCGAATTATCAGGACATTTGTATTTATATCAAGCCTAAATTAACTTCTTTTCATATAGGTGCTACAATGGGCCTGGAGTCAGGAAAACCCGAGGTCACATTGGGCCTCAGATACTTACTAGCCTGTGTGACCCTGGACAAGTCACTTCACCTCTGTCTACCTTGCTTTCCTCATCTGGAAAATGGAGATGATGATGTTAGCACCTGCATCCCAGGGTTATTGTGAGGATAAAATGAGATTTTGGTAAATTGCTTAGTATGATACTTGGAATATGGAAGATGTAATAAATACCTGTTTCCTCCTTCCCTCCCTCATTCCTTCCTTCCTTCTTTCCTTCCTTCCTTCCTTCCTTCCTTCCTTCCTTCCTTCCTTCCTTCCTTCCTTCCTTCCTTCCTTCCTTCCTTCCCTCCCCTCTCCCTCTCCTCCTCTCTTCTCCCTTTCCTCTCTTCCTCTCCTCTCCCCTCATCTGTCCTCCCCTCCTTCCTTCTCCTTTCCTCCCCTCTCCTCTCCTCCCCTCTCCTCTCCTCCCCTCCCTTCCTCTCCCCTTCCCTCCTCCCTCCTCTCCTCTTTTCTCCTTGACTCCTAGGGAAATGGAAGAAAAGGAAAAGGTGCACAAGGAATGTACCAAGGTTATCCCTGGGAGATTTCACCCACTGAAAAGTCAAATTAAAACCACCCAATGCAAAAGCAGAGTACACTTCCTCTCACCCCTACCTCCCTTCTCATATCCCTGCTAATAATAACAACTGGTTCTGCATGGTGTGAACTATGAAACTTGGAAACAAAGGGTCATGCCAGTCAAAAGACCAAATGCATGTCATGATAAAAGGAGAGGGGTCTTTGGCCAGCCATCTTGCCTTCTGGCCTGACCTTGAGTTCTTGTTTTAGGCTCATAGCTGGCATGGGAGGAGGTTGGAGTGGGGTCACCTGGAAGCACGACCAGGTGAGCACCAAGTACTGGTCAACAAGGCCTGGTGCTGCTCCTTAGGGCTGAGGTCCAGTTCCATGTCTGTCCTCCAGTAGACTCACAAGCTCCCCAGACCCGGCCCAGCTGGCTTCTCCCTTGGCTCGGCTGTGGGGTCTCCCAGGAGTTCAGTTGGCTACAGCCTCCTTCTCTCTGCCAGGCTCCTCCCACTTGAATGGCTTTTCCTTCTGTCTGGGGCATTTGATGCCTTGCTCAGTCCTCTGCACCACCCTTTGCTGCACCCCCAGTGCCATCTGTTGAGGGGGCTTTCTGCAGAATAAACTTTGGAGTCAGGGCAAGTGCTCTGTAGAGTCAGCTAGTTTGCTCCTTTTGGGGAGCCAGCTGCTCTGCCTACTCTTCTGAGAGTGCTGTCTACAGATGGCACAGGTCTGCCAAGCAAGGGGCATGGACAAAGATGGAGAAAGCAGGGTAACTTACCCCTTAATTCAAGATGAGATACTGCCATGACATAGTAGAAAGAGCTCTCCACCCAGAGGCAGGGGATCTGGCTCCCTTTCCTGGTTCTGACTCTAGCTGCGTGATCTTGGGCAAGTCATTTAACTTATTCGAATTTCATTCCCTCACTCACTATGAATTCACTCACTACTTCATTCATTCATTCATTCACTCACTACCTTATTCATTCATCACTCACTACCTCATTCATTTACTTATTACTTTATTCATTTACTTGCTCATTATCTCATCCATGTACTCTACTTCATTAATTCATGCACTCACTATCTCACTCATTCACTTCTTTATTCACTCACTACCTCATTCATTTACTCACTCACTACTGTATTCAAGTACTCGCTACTTCATTCATTCATTTATTCAATACTTCCCGTATTTACTCATTCACTCATCCATCCATTTACTCACTACCTCATTCATTAACTCACTGCTTCATTTATTCATCCATTCATTCACTCACTACCTCTTTCATTCACTTGCTATCTTACTCATTTATTTGTTTATTCCATAACTATTTAAGTCCCTATTATATGTGAAGTTCCATATTCTGTGGCATAGTGGTAAGAGAACTGGACTGAGCCCCTGACCCATGCTGGCTATGGGACCTTGGGCAAGTCACTTAATCTCTGAGTGCCCCCAGAGATTCTCCAAGACTGTAAATTGCAGAGAGAGAGTGCCACCCTGCATTGGTGGGGGGAGTTTCCTCATAGGAACTCCCCTACACAACTGAAATCATTGACATGATAAAGAAACAAACAAAAACCCCAATAGAGCAAAACTGTATGCCTGGCACTGGGGATATGAAGACAAGAGTGAATAGCCTCTGCTCTCAAGAAGCTAGTATCCTCCGATACGCCATTAAGCTCATAGAGTTATTTTTACAGCAGCAGCATCCATATCCAGCCAAGTTCAGCTGTGGTTACTCCTCGGAAGCCCAGTAAATGGCTGCGTCAGCCAGAAGAGCTTTCCATGCCAACGGTCAGCTTTGAGAAGGAGGTCATAGGATCATGGTCCTGGAGCTATAACGGACCTCAGGTGCCAGCTCATCCAACTCTCCCACTTTACAGATAAGAAACTGGGGTCCAAGGAGGCTAAATATTTTGCTCGAGGTCACCCAGGCAGTGAGGATTACAGACAAAATTTGAACCCGAGTCCTCTGATTCCATGGACAGCTAGGACAGCTAGGAAGACTTCATCTTCCTGGGTTCAATCTGGCCCCAGACATTCACTAGCTGTGTGATCCTGGGCAACTCACTTCACCCTATTTGCCTCAGTTTTTTCATCTGTAAAATGAGCTGGAGAAGGAAATGGCAAAACCACTGCAGGATCTTTGCCAAGAAAATCCCAAATGGGGTTATAGAGAGTTGGACATCACTGAAAAGTGATTGAAACAACCTCTGATTCCAGAGTCAGTCCTCCTTCCCCTGCGGGTGTTTCTCCTGGAGGTTTTCCCTACTCAAAATGCCGGTCACACAGGGGAGCAAACAGATTGACTTAGTATAACTATTTTTTATTTTTTAGCTCCTGACCATGTTTTTAATCTTTTATTCAATGTTTTTAATCTTTCATTGACATTTCTAGGAACCCTCAGCTGCCCCTTGGCAACTGAATTTTTCATGAAGAGGTAGTCTGCCGGCTGCACCCAGACAGTTTGAGAAGCTGAGTTTTGGACAAGGTCCCCTGAGGGTGAGAGAGCATGGACTGGGATTCCTGGAACAAGCAGGAAGCCAATAGTGGTTCTTGTTACTGACCCAGCACCATCTTTCAAGGGAAGCCTCTATCCAAAATGACCCCAGACAGGGATACTGCAGCCAGGGAAGTCTCTCTGCTTCTTGTCTTCCAAACCATACTCTGCCTTTCTTGCCTGGGTCCTATCACCTGGTCTATGAAGCTTCCTCAATCCACAGGGATATGTCTTTCTCAAAATCTGCACATCACTTATGGGCTGTACTATACAATCTTCTGCCTGAATAAACAAGTCCATAAGATCCTTGCAGCAGCAATATTGGTCATTTCTGTCCCATTTTGCCAATGCTGTTCTTACAGAGGCAACTAGACAGACAGACAGACAGATAGATATGGATACAGATTATATAGATACAGATACCTAGAGAGATAGGTAGGTAGGTAGGTAGGTAGGTAGATAGCAACAGTTAAGATAGATGTGGATATAGATTTTATAGATATGGATATCTAGATAGATATAGATAACTATATACACATATATAGATAGGTAGAAAGATAAATAGATGGATAGATAGGTAGATAGATATGGATATAGATTACATAGATATCTATATAGCTATAGATGCCTATCCATATCTATCTATACATATATGCACACACACATGTGTATATCTCTAAGTAGGTCTCTATATGTATGTAAGTATATATAGATATATCTATGTGGATATCCGTATAGATATAAATACACATACATATGTGCACATATCTTTCTGTAGAGAGATCCATATATTGACACACATATGCGTATGTGTATGTAAGTACGTGCACAGACGTGTATATATGCATAATACATTTATTCATACACATGTATATATTTATTGTGCATCCATACCTATCTATCTAAACATATGTATATACACATATACACACATGTGTATATCTCTATGTATATATGTGTATGCATACAGATATATGTATATAGACATATATAGATCCATATATGTAGATACACACATATATGTATGTATCTTTACATAGAGATCCACATAGACATACATACATATGTATGCATGTACATATATAGAATATACATGTGTATATATACTATATATACATGTATATATAAATATATATATATTTACCAAGTGGTATAATCATTGTAAAGCACTTAATACAGTGCCTAATACTGCTAAGGGCTATATCATGTTAGCTGGTTACTATTATTTATACATGTTTACATAGAGAGAGGTGCACATATGTATATTTGAACCAGACCTGTTATTTCTTTAGTTTTGAACCTTCTTGTCCTAGTGAGTTGCCTAGAACAGGGCTTCTTAAACTTTTTGCACATGTGACCTCTTTTTGCCTGAGAAATTTTTACACAACCCTGAGTATGTAGGTATATAAAACAGGTATACAAATTAAACATTTATTGATAATAAATCATAAAGAAATTTATTTTAAAACAATTCTTTGCTATATATATATATATATATATATAATTTTGCCATTTATTAAAGACGAAAGCAAGAGATAGATGTGCTTGCTTATCTTCACGTAAAGAATTAAATCTTGGCAGAATATTTGATACTGATATTTTGGTCATTGCATGTTCAAAAACCTTTTACTGTTGCCAAATTTTTCATGACCCCCCACATTCAGTTACATGACCCCATTTGGGGTCATAACCCACAGTTTAACCCCTAGAACATTGAGGGGTTTGTACCTAGCCCAGGGTCACACAGCCAGTATGTACGTGAGGCAGAACTCAAACCCGGGTCTTCTTGACTCTCTCGGTCACTAAATCAGACCATCCCACAGGTAACAATAGTTGACATTTACAGAATGAGTTAAGGTTTGCCAGGTGCTTTACATATATTATCTTATAAAGGCAGTTAGGTGGCACAGGTGTTAAAGCAGTGGGCTCTGGAGTCAGGAAGTACTGAGTTCAAATTCAGCCTCCCTTTCTTAACTGTGAGAACCTTGATACTCTGTTTGACTCAGTTTTCTCATCTGTAAAATGGGGATAACAATAGACCCTCCCTTACAGGGATATTATGAAGATCAAGTGAGATAATACTTGTAAAGCGCTTAGCACAGTGCCTGGTAGTTGCTTTGTTCATGTTACATTGTTTTTCAATCATTTCCAACTCTTTGTGACCCCATGTGGGGTTGTCTTGGCAAAGATACTGGAGTAATTTGCCATTTTCTTCTCCAGCTCATTTAATAGACGAGGAAACTGAGACTGACAGGGCTAAGTGACTTGTCCAAGATCACACAGGTATTAAGTGTCTGAGGCTGGATTTTAACTCAGGAAAGTGAGTCTTCCTGATTCCAGGCTTGGCACTCTATCCACTGTGCCACCTAGTTGAGTGCCCAGTAGGCACTTAATAAGTTCAGATTCCCTTCTCCTTCTAGAATAGCTTAGATCTGTAAAGGGACTTGACCAGGGCCAACCAGAGCTAAGTAGGAACTTTGAAATACAAACATGAGCCCAGAGAAACAGAGAAAGGTAAATTTATTTGAATAATTGAAAGGGTTTGTATAATGATTTAATGCTATCCTTCTAATAGGAAAAGAAACAAATATCCCCTTAATGTGTTCAGAGTAAGTAAGAAAAACAGAAAACTGGGGGTTGGATTGTTCTGTTTTGAGGGTTTTAAAATGATAAAGAAAACAGAGAGTAAAAGAAATGCTCTAGTTTGAAAAGGAGGAAGAAGGGGGTGGAACTTACTGTTTCTTATAACTGAGGGGCATAAAAAGGAATGTACAAACATGAAAGAAGAGGTGGGGGGGGGAATAAGCATCAGGTGAACCTCACTTTTATTGGAACCAGACAGGAGGGTTGAACTTACACAGAATTAATGTAGAAATATACCAAACTTGGTAGGGAAACAGGTGGAGATGGGGTGAGGGAGTAGGTATTAAGAAATGGGATAATATTGAGAATGGAATAGTCCCAAACAACATAAACTTTATGATCCTAAAGAGAAGATTAAAATGGAAAAAAAGAAATGATCTAGAAACTAAAGGGAGGGTACTTATCTGAGAAATAACAAATTGTGATATGTGAATGTAATGAAATATTCTTGTGCCATAAAAATGATGAAAGATGATTTCACATAATCCTGGCAAGTATGAATAGATACAGAGTGAAGAGAACATAACCAGGAAAACAGTTTATACAATGACAGTAACATTGTAAAGGCAAACAACTTTGAAAGACTGAAGAACTCTGATCAGTACAATGACCAGCCTCTTCTCCAGAGGACTTATCTGTCGGGGAGCAGATTTCAGTCATATACAGTATATCTGTTAGCTGTCTAAACATCTTGGATACCAAACCCTTATCTGAAAAATTTGATAGTTTTTTTCCTATTCATCTGCTTTCCCTCTCCTCCTAGATGCATTAATTTTGTTTGTGCAGAGGCTTTTCAGTTTCATGTAATTGACATTGTCTCTTTTATCTTTCATTAACTGACTCTATCCCTTGTTTGGTTGCAAATAGGTCTCCTACCCATGACAATGAAAGGTTTATGAGCTGCTTCTCCTCATAATAGGTGTGAGATTGTGGACCAGTCACCAGACCCATTAGTGATGGGTTTGACCTGAGGGAGTTTGGTGAGAAGAGAGGAACTTTTTTAAGCTTTTAAATTTGGTCCATGTATACAAGGCAATTCAAGGAGAGACGGAATCTTCGAAATGGCTCTGTGAATACGATGCCAGGACCATATCTAAAGGGAAGCAGAGAGTGGAATGTCTTGTTTACTCAAGTGAGAAATCAAATTAAACTTTGCATCTACTAGTCCAGTTGTTTTGTGGAAGAAACAGTGTCAGCTTTCTTAAAAGATGCTGCACTCTGGCCCAAAGGAAAAACAGGAGGTTTTGTGCACTGTGGCTGCATGGAGTTGGGGGTGCATAGGTCATGTGGTTGTTTCTCCTGATATGTAAATAACTAAAGTGTTTCCCTGAGATAATCAGAAACGATTCATAGGATCCCTGGCTAGTCCTCCTTTGAGCATGCATAAAATATACCCTCAACTTTCACTTGCTCTTGCTTTTATGATATCATACGATTTAAGACTGGGAGGGCCTTAGAACAGGGAATGTCAAAGCTGGGAGGGGCCTCAGAACAGGAAATGTCAGGGCTGGGAGGGGCCTTAGAACTGGGAATGTCAGAGCTGGGAGGGGCCTTGGAACAGGAAATGTCAGAGTTCAGTACAGAGAATTTTATGTCATGGACCCCTTTGGCAGTCTGGCGAAGCCAAGCATCTGTTCTCAAAATAATATTTTTAAATATGTAAGTAATGTTTTAAAATGTATACAATAAGACATATAAGATCATAAAGGAAACCAACTTTTTGTTGTCATTGTTGTTGGTTCGTTTCAGTCGTGTCTGACTCTCTGTGACCCCATTTGGAATTTTCTTGGCAAAGACGCTGGAGGGGTTTGCCATTTCCTTCTGCAGCTCATTTTACAGATGAGGAAACTGAGACAAACGGGGTGAAGTGACTTGCCTAGGGTTACACAGCTAGTCAGTGTCTGAAATCAGATTTGAACTCAGGAGAATGAGTCTTCCAGACTCCAGGCCCGGTGCTCTTTGCACTATGTCGCCACCTAGTCGCCCTTAAAATCAATTATATTGACATACGATTATCAAAATGTTTTTTGAAAAAAAGTCCATGAACCCCAGGTTAAGAATCACTGGTGCAGAATATCAGAGTGGAGAGGGGTCTTGTCACATAAAATGTCGGAGCTGGGAGGGACTTTGGGGGTCATCTAATCCAGCTCTCTCACTGTACAGATGGGGAAACTGAGGTGACCTTTCGTTGACCTTTACAGGCTTAGCTGTAGCAGTGGAGGTTGAAAGGTTGAGAAACCAGGGTTGGGTAGTTTGGTAGTTTGGGGAGGGGCTAGGGAGAAAACAACAGAACAGGACCAGGTACATTCTATAGTTGTTGTCAGTCGGAGTCTCTATTTTGAGATTTCAAGAAGACCCTGGGCCAGCTCTGTGGATATCTCGGATGGGCCTCTGGTAAATCATTCCCTTTGTCAGTTCCTCAGTTTCCACAACCATTAAAGGAGTCTAGGGATACCAGCACCCATCTTACCTCCTAAGGTTGACAAAATGGGAGAATATTTGAGTTAAAAGTGGCGTAGGTATGGAAGTTGCCGCAGAAGAAGATGAACTCATTTAGACAGCTCTTCAAGAAGTACACGTTCTCCACATCAATCTCACTACGGGGTTAGTGCAAGTAACTCACTATTTCTCCATTCTGTTGGTGAGAGAAACTGAGACTTGTCCATAGTCACTCAGGTCCCAAGTGGAAGAGCTGGGATTTGAACCCAGATTCTCTGGCTCTGAAACCAAACACACGTTTTTGTACTGCAGCAGGTGTAGTGGAGCAAAATGCTAAAATTGGACGTAGACGAGATGAGGACTAACAGTTTATATATAAAAGGCAAGTTGCTTAATCCTTCCAAGCCTCTGTTTTCTCTTCTACAAAACAGAGATAATGCACTTTATTCATTTGTAAAAGGAGGAGATTAGAATAGTAATGGTCATTAGCATTTATTTTATTCATCAAAGCACTTTAAAATTTGCAAAGTGCTTCCCATAGGTTGAAGGTACAGGACACTAATGTCCTTTCTTGAGCTAAACTGCCAAGCATTCAAACTCTACAGTAGAGAGCGTAGTTTCAGTGGGCTGGCCACATTGTTCCAATGCCAAACGTAAGCTTGCCTAAAAGACTATTTTATGGAGAACTCACACAGGGCAAGCTTTAACATGGTGGTCAGAAGAAGCAATACAAGAACACTCTCAAGGTCTCTGAAGAACTTTGGAACTGATTGTGTGACATGGGAGACACTGGCACAGGACTGCTCAGCATGGTGTGCCCACATCAGAGAAGGTGCTGTGCTCTCTGAGCAAATCAGAACTGAAGTAGCTCAATAGAAACCAGAGATGCACAAATTTAGAGAATCTACTCCAAAGGTTCATATGAACTATTTGTGCCCAATCTGTGGTAGAGCATCATGAGCTCGCGTTGGTCTGATCGGCCACAGTCGGACACATGGTACCTTGGCTCCAATGTCATTTTGGTCCTCTTTGAGAACGGACATCAACCAAGGTGATGCAGTAAATAGAGGCCAGACCCAGCCTCAGACACTTACTAGCTCTATGACCCTATGACATTTACCCTTTGTTTGTTTCAGTTTCCTCAACTGTAAAATGCACCTCTCTTGTAGGATTATTGTGAAGCTCAAATGATCTTTATTATCTATATTTATAAATATTTAATTTTTATATATTTATATAGACATATATTTATAAAACACTGAATATAGTGCCTGGCAAACTGTAGGGGCTTAATAAGCACTTATTCCTTTTCCTTCAGGACACTTAGTTGGTGCCATCGTGCACAGAGCACTGGGCTTGGAGTCAGGAAGACTCATCTTCCTGAGTTCAAATCCAACCTCAGATATTTACTGGCTGTGTGACTCTGGGCAAGTCACTTCATCTATCAAATGAGCTGGAGAAGGAAATGACAAATCACTCCAGTATCTTTGCCCAGAAAGCCCCAAAGGGGACCACAAAGAGTCAAGACACAATTGAACAACAGCAACCTTTCTCTTGCCTTCCGTTTCCATATGTGATCTCATTTCATTCTCACAACCACCTCTGAGACAGGTCCTATTATCACCCTTTTCCAGATGAGCAAACTGAAGCACAGAGAAGTCAACAATCATAGGATCATAGAATGGAAGGAACCCTAGGGGGCATCAGATACCTCCCTCCCTATTTTACAGATTAAGAAACTGAGGTTCAGAGAGGTTAAAATGATAATCAGAGTTTATATAGCTAGTAAGAATATGGCACAAGATGTGAACTGAATTCTTTCTGTCTCCCAACTAGGTAACGCCAACCACTGGGCTCTCTCAATGTACAGTTATCCCTTCCACATCGCAACTTTCCTCGTCGCCGTTTTGATTTATCACAGGTTGGCATAAGAAATTAAATGGGAATGTTGGGGAGTTTTTGCAGAAACCTCAGATGACACATGAAGGCCAGCAGACAACACAGAAGAAAATTTAGAAACTCAGAAATGCATAAAATGTATGTATAGTATTATATAATATCAACACATCTTCTAATGTCACAAATATACACAAATTTTACAATAAGGTACCATACATACTCCTTAAAAGAAAAATAATCAGATTTCTTCTCTGGTATGAAGGGAGGGCCAAAAAATTTTTTTGGGGGGGATTTTCCAGATGTGGGGGAGCACCATGCCCTTAACCCCTTTGATGTGGAAGGGATAACTGTAGCTATAAAGCAAAGGGCCTGTCCAGATGCTATCTGAGGCCCCTCCTAACTCTAAAATTCTAGGATCTTAGAGCCCTGCCTCCCCAGTGGAGAAGAACATTTAAAATGTGAGATTTGTTGTGGCTGGTTCAGAGATAATGGGTTATTGTTGTCTCCCAATAAGAGAGTTTTCAGCCATCTGAAGAATGGGGGTAATAATGTGTACCTTGCAGGGGTGTTGAGAGGCTTAATTAACTAATGTTTATAAAGCACCTCAAAAGTCAGAGATGAGAGGTATTTCAGCAATACCGAATATTATTGTTATTAATAATTTACTGTCCTGTCTGCTTATTGCCTCCTTTACCAACGACAGAAGCCTTTTAGACACGTCGGGTGAAACATGAACATGGCAGCACTTCGTTTAGAGGTAATTAAGCCCTGGATAATTATTATCTTCATTTTGATTGGTGCCAAAACAAACCCTTCCCCCTCCCTGCTGGAGGCATTCCATTTTCATCTTGCCCACATGATCTTCCGCTCATAACTCCTATTGTAATTGCCTCTTTTGTTATCTTTCTCTGTCTCTGTCTTTTTCTCTCTCTGTCTCTCTATTTCTCTCTCTCTCTGTCTCTCTCTTTCTCTCCCCCCAACCTTTTCTCTTCCTCCTTCTCTTTGCATCTCTGTAGGCCTGGGAGAGCCCTTAGAACATGGAATGTCAGGGCTGGCAGGGGCCTTAGAACAGGAAATGTCAGAGCTGAGAGGGGCCTTAGAACAGGGGATGTCAGGGCTGGGAGGAACATAGGATGTCAAACATAGAATGTCACAGCTAGAGGAGCTCTTATAACAAAGAATATCAGCTTCATGATGTCAGAGAATACCTGGCCATATTTTATGTTGAGGTTAAGTTCTAAAGTCAGCTTGGAATCAGGGATGGGCTGGAGACAGCTAGAACTGGCTTAAAAGAACCTTTTGTTAAATTGTCAGTGGGAGCTTTTAGCCCTGTAGCCAAAATAGGCTAAGACTACAAAATGAGGCTTGATTTATTGTTTTATTGATTGTTTAAGCTTAAGAAAAAGAGAAAATGTTAATAATGCAGATTAAACTTAAAAGTTGGCTGTACACACATTTTTGGGGAGAGCTGGTTGTTAAACATTTACCAGCATCCTTCTGCCAGTCAGGTAAAAAATAATTCACATGCTCAAAACTTGACTCTTGAAAATTCCTTAGGTCGCCCATAAAGTACATGTAAGAAGGGTGCCCCTCATCCCAACCTCAATTAATGTAGCTAACAAGATGTTCTAAGCCCTGTTACTTCTATCAGGTGAAAATGCCTCTTTGATGGAGTTAAAGAACCAATCTGTCAATCAAGGCCAAAACTACTTGGAAACAGCCTAGCTAATTAAATTGAGATGGACCAAAGGACCCAAGTCATTGAATGAATTAGAAGATGAAATGCATTGGGGTTGGTGGAAAGAGTTAGACACATCTCTGGGCCTTGGTATCTCAGAGAAGGAATTCTAGAGAGAGCATTCCAGCAGCTGTGAGGAGAATTAGTTTGGGGGGAGTACTTTAAATAGATAGATGCCAGAATCTGTAACCAGAGGACAGGGAAATTCGAGGTGAGAGTGAGTTTAGAGGAAATGGCATATTCCTTCTCTTCCCACCTGCCCCCCATTGACAATGTCATCTGGCATCCAGCCAGAAGCTGAGACAGACACATTAGACACCCAAGGAAAGGCACCTTCAAGGTGCATGACCTCTTTGGCAAGGCAACAAACATTTATTAAGTGCTTACTGCATGCAGGCATGGGGGATACAGATACAAGAAAAAAAGGTGATTCTCTGCCCCCAAAGACCTTCCACTGTTGTAGGGGAGACCACACAAACAATCTGGAAATTTGGAAGTGGTGCTGGGAGGGGAATGAAGGTTGGCTGGCCTGGGCCTCTCTTCAAAATGAAGGCCTCTAGAGGACCTCGTCAATGGCACAAGGGGCTGGCATTATGGAGGGATGTACCAGAGGGAGAAACCCACAGTGTTTCCAGGGTAAGGAAGCTCCAGGGGCTGAGAGAAACTCCAGGGACGGAGGGAAACTCCAAGGCAAGACAGTAGCTGAGGAATCATAGTGGCAAAATTAAAAAAATCAAAAGCAGACGTGGGAGGGTCTTCAAGACTTTATAAAGCCTTTCCCATGGGTTTAAGCTCCTTGAAGGCAGTGACATACCATCCTTCTTTCTCCTACATGACCTGTGATCAGAACTCAATAAAGGTTCCTTGGCTGGTGGGGGATTAACCGGTAAGGACATTCTGACTCCTGGCCAGGTGTGTGGAATGAAGTCCCTGTCTCCTGGACAATACAGCCAATAAGAAAGTCATGACTGACTTTACTGACAATAAAAAAGTATATGACTTGATTAAACAGTCCAGCAGAGAATGAAGTGGCAGTCATTTTTCATTAAAGTTGCATTTGCATGGGGGAGGGCTCGCTCTGCTAAAATGAATGCAAGTCTGGGAGAGAAATCTGGCACCAACAGGGCCTATTGGTGGCTGTTTTTATTTTAATTCGGTTCAATTCAATAAGCACTCATTTATTTATTTATGTTTTCCCCCTACCCTGTGCCTAGGAGTTGTGGAGGGAAAGTGAATTGCATCTTCTCCGTCTGGACTAATGGACTCTGAAATGAAGGAAATTTCAGTGATTGGGTTTGACATCCTGTAGTTTTGAATTCTGCATACGTTGGTGGTTTCAGCACCATTTGGGGGATCAGAGTACGCTTGTTAATTTAGAGTTTTCTGGGCAGGGTCCATGCCCGAAGCCATGTGGGACTGGGGCGGGGGGCACTGCTATGTTTGATGATGTCACTTTATAGACAATAGGAATTGCAGAATTTGAGAGCTGAAAGTGACTTCAGGAGGCCATCTAGACTAAACCTCTTACTTTGCAAATGAGGAAACTAAGATTCAGAGAGCCTAAAGGACTAAGGATTGTAGGTCTAAAAGCTATAAGGGACCTCAAAGGTCCAAGACCCTCATTTTACAGATGGAACAACTGAGGCTCATGGCAGTTACTAACTTGTTTAAGGTCACAAAGATAATAAGGGACAGGGCTGGGATTCAAACCCAGCTCCTCTGACCCCAGATCCAATGCCTTCCTGACTATCACGATGTCCCTCAGTGAAGCATTAGCGTAGGATTATAATGGAAGTTGTAAGCTTTAAAACACAATAAGAATGTGAGTCATGATCCCCCAGGGTTCTGTCCTGGGTCCTCTTCTCTTCCCCCTCCATACTACTTCATTTGGCAATCTCATCAGCTCCCATGGATTTAATTATCTCTCTGCTGATAATTCTCCAATCTACCTATCATGCCCCAAATTTTCTGCTGACCTCCAATATTGCTTCTCCAATTGCCTTTCAGACATGTTGAATTGGATGTCTGGGAGACAATTTAAACTCAATATGTCCAAAACTGAACTCATTATTTCCTCCTCCAAAGCTTCCCCCCTCCACCTTCCCTATTATTGTACCATCCTCCCATTCCTTCAGGCTTCGAACCTAGGAGTCACTCTGGATTCCTCACTCTCACATCCCATACACAAACTTTTGTCAAGTCCTGTTGATTTCACCTTTGCAATAGCTTTTGAACACACCCCTTTCCCTCTCCCTGACACCACTCCCACTCTGGTGCAGGCCCTCATGGCCTCCTGTCTGACTGTAATAGCCTGTTGGTGGGTCTGCCTGCTTCTAGTCTCTCCCCATTCCAACCTATCCTCCATTCAGCCTCCAAAGTGATTTTCCTTAAGTTCAGATTCAACAACGTCACCCACCCACTCAATAAACTCCAGTGGCTCCCTATCACTTCCAGGACCAAATACAAAATCCTCTGTTTGGCATTCAAGGCCCTTCATAACCTTTCCAGTCTTCTTACACCTTACTTCCCGACACATACTCCTTGATCCAGTGACACTGGCCCCCTGGCTGTTCCACAAACAAGACACTTCATCTCTAGGCACCTGGCATCTCCTTTGGCTGTCCCCCATGGAAACCTGATTGCCCCATTCCCCAGTCAGCCCTCCCTTCTGTCACCCCACTCCTCCTCATCCCCTTTTCCCTTACTTTCTTGTAGGGCAAGACAGACTTCTATGCCCCATTGCCTGTATATCTTACTTCCTAGTTGCATGTAAAAACTTTTTTTTTTTGAACATCTGCTTTTAAAACTTTGAGTTCCAAATTCTCTCCCCTCTTCCCTCCCCACCCACCCTCCCTAAGCAGGCAAGCAATTCAACATAGGCCACATGTGTACCATTATGTGAAACCCTTCCACAATACTCACGTTGTGAAAGACTCACTCTATTTTGCTTCTTCCTATCCTATCCTATCCTATCCTATCCTATCCTATCCTATCCTATCTCCTTTTATTCAATTTTCTCCCTTGAACCTGTCCCTTTTCAGAAGTGTTTGCTTTTGATTACCTCCTCCACCTATCTGCCCTCCCTTTTATCATCCCCCCTTTTTTATCTCCTTCCTCCTTCTTTCCTGTGGGGTAAGACACCCAATTGAGTGTGTATGTTATTCCCTCCTCAGGTCAAATCTGATGAGAGCAAGATTCATTCATTCCCCCTCACCTGCTGCCTCTTCCATCCCAACAGAACTGCTTTTTCTTGCCACTTTTATGTGAGATAATTTACCCCATTCTATCTCTCCCTTTCTCCCTCTCTCAATGTATTCTTCTCTCATCCCTTAATTTGATTTTATTTTTTTAGATATAATCCCTTCATATTCAACTTACCCTGTGCCCTCTGTCTGTATATATATATATATATATATAATATATATATATATATATATATATATATATATATATATATATATGTATGTATGTTCCCTTCAGCTACCCTAATACTGAGGTCTCATGAATTATACACATCATCTTTCCATGTAGGAATGTAAACAAAACAGTTCAACTTTAGTAAGTCCCTTATGATTTCTCTTTCTTGATTACCTTTTCACGCTTCTCTTGATTCTTGTGTTTGAAAGTCAAATTTTCTATTCAGCTCTGGTCTTTTCACTGAGAAAGCTTGAAAGTCCTCTATTTTACTGAAAATCCATATTTTGCCTTGGAGCATGATACTCAGTTTTGCTGGGTAGGTGATTCTTGGTTTTGATCCTAGCTCCATTGACCTCTGGAATATCATATTCCAAGCGCTATGATTCCTTAATGTAGAAGCTGCTAGATCTTGTATTATCCTGATTGTGTTTCCACAATACTCAAATTGTTTCTTTCTGGCTGCTTGCAGCATTTTTTCCTTGATCTGGGAGCTCTGGAATTTGGTGACAATATTCCTGGGAGTTTTCTTTTTGGGATCTTTTTGAGGAGGTGATCTGTGGATTCTTTTGATTTCTATTTTACCCTCCAGCTCTAGAATATCAGGGCAGTTCTCTTTGATAATTTCTTGAAAGATGATATCTAGGCTCTTTTTTAAATCATGACTTTCAGGTAGTCCAATAATTTTTAAATTATCCCTCCTGGATCTATTTTCCAGGCCAGTGGTTTTTCCAATGAGATATTTCACGTTGTCTTCCATTTTTTCATTCCTTTGGTTCTGTTTTATAATATCTTGATTTCTCATAAAGTCACTAGCTTCCACTTGCTCCAATCTAATTTTTAAGGTAGTGTTTTCTTCAGTGGTCTTTTGGACCTCTTTTTCCATTTGGCTAATTCTGCCTTTCAAGGCATTCTTCTCCTCGTTGGCTTTTTGGAGCTCTTTTGTCATTTGAGTTAGTCTATTTTTTAAGATGTTATTTTCTTCATTATTTTTTTGGGCCTCCTTTAGCCAGTCATTGACTTTTTTTCATGGTTTTCTCACATCACTCTCTTCCCAGTTTTTCCTCTACTTCTCTAATTTGCTTTTCCAAATCCTTTTTGAGCTCTTCCATGGCCTGAGACCAGTTCATATTTTTCTTGGAGGCTTTTGATGTAGGCTCTTTGACATTGTTGACTTCTTCTGGCTGTATATTTTGATCTTCTTTGTCACCAAAGAAGGATTCCAAAGTCTGAGTCTGAATCTGAGTCCATTTTTGCTGCCTGGCCATGTTCCCAGTCAACTGCTTGACCCTTGAGTTTTTCCTGGGGGTATGACTGCTTGTAGAGTAGAGTACTTTGTCCCAAGCTTGAGGGGTTTATAATGTTGTTTTCAGAGGTATTTCTACACAGCAAGCTCTGTCACAGCATTGCTCCTCCTCCCCGAAAAACCGCCAACCCGGACCAGACTTAGATCTTCAGCAGGCTCTGCACTCCCACTTTGATCCACCACTTAATTCCTCCCACTAGGTGGGCCTGGGGCTGGAAGCAACTGCAGCTGTAGTTCTGTCCTCAGAGCTGCACCACCTCCACTGCCCCCTTTCACTCTGTCCCCACAGCTTTTCCCACTAACCTTCTCTGTTGTCTTCGCTGTTTGTGGGTTGAGAAGTCTGGTAACTGCCACAGCTCACTGATTCAGGGCACTAGGGCCAGTTCTGCCTGGCTCCTGGTCTGGTTGGTCTGGGTGCAGCCCACGCTGGCCTCTGCTCTGCTTCGCTCCCAGCTCCATGGGATAGACCTTACCCAGCGACCATCCAGGATGTCCTGGGCTGAAGCCCTGCTTCCCTCTGCTATTCTGTGGGTTCTGCAGCTCTAGAATTTGTTCAGAGCCATTTTTATAGGTTTTTGGAGGGACCTGCAGTGGGGGGAGCTCATGCAAGTCCCTGCTTTCCAGCCGCCATCTTGGCTCTGCCCCCCACCTCTCAAACTTTTAATGTGGGCTTCTCCCAAATTGCAGAACATTAGAGCATTAAGGAATAGGGTAATCAAATGTTGCGGGCTGAGTTAGAGCTGTGCCCTGCCCTCCTCGGACCTCCAGGCCCAGGGGCCTGCTGAGATAAACTCAGGGCTTTGGGATGTGGGTGGAGCCAGGAGGAGGGGTCTCACCTTTGTTGCCTCCCTGGCAATTCCAGGTCTTTGCCCGTGCCTGGACCTGCCTGACCACGTGGAACCTCCGGCTGCCTGACCACGTGGAGTTTCCGGTTCTTTGCCTGGACTGCCTGCCCACAGGGAGCTTCGGGTAGTGCAGGAAGAGAAGGGGAGGAGAGTAGGCGGAGTCGGGGCGGTCCTAGGACCCAGGTGTATAGAGTTTTACCCGTCCTTCACCCGCATAACCAAAGAATGTACCTACATCACTAAAGATATAAATGTGCTGCTTGCTGAAATAATAAACGGAGTCACTCACCATCTTTCGGCTCCCGCCCCGTTCATTGTCCGCGAGATCAGGTCCTTTGCTTAGGCAAAGGCCTGGGGCTTGGGGGGAACCCCGAGCATAGTTACGAGGCTTCGGAAGCCCCTAACAATCAAAGGCTCACAGAAACATAATTTCAGAGTTGGAAAGGACCTTAGAGGTCATAATCAAGTCTAGCCAGCAACCTTATTTCACCTATGTTCTGGGCAGACCATATCTGATTTATTATATTCAGTTGTGGGATCTGACCCCAGTTCAGGAAGGGCATTGATTACCTGGACACTGTGCAGAGAAGGGCAGCCAGAATGGAGAACGGTCTTGAATCCATGCCATCTAAGAACAGCTTACAATTAAATGTGCTTTAAGGCTCGCAAAGTGCCTTTGGTATATTACCTCATTAGATCTTCACAGTAACTCTAAGCGGTAGCTGCTATTATCATCTGCATCTTACTGATGATAATAATAATAACAGCTAGCATTTCTATAGGACCCAATTTGTTCCAGACACTGCGCTAAGTGCTTTGCAAATATTGTCTTATTTGATTCTCATAACAATCCTGGGAGGCAGGTACTATTATGATCCCCTTTGTATAGTTGAGGAAACTGAGGCAAACAAGATTAAGTGACTTGTCCAGGGTCACACAGGCAGGAAGTCTGTGGCTGGATTTAAACTCAAATCTACCCAATGACCTACCTACCACATCCTGATGTGGAAACTTGCCCAAGGTCACAAAGCTGTCAAGTGTCTAATGTAGAATATGAATTCGGGACTTCTTGACTCTATCGACTATGCCACCTATTGTGGGTTGAAGGGACTAGGGACTTTTGACCTGGGGATGACAAGACCTGGGGGTAGGAGGAGCGAGAGAGTCACCTCCAAGTACTTGAAGAGCTGGCATTTGGAAGAAGGGTTAGATTTCATTGATTTAATTTAAAACTGTCTCAAGGGCCATCTGGTCCAACTTGGGTTTCTGTCTTACAAGTGAGGAACTGAATGTAAGAGAAAGGAAATGACTTACTCAAAGTCATGTTCATCTCGGCCTCAGAGATCAGAACCAGGAGCACCAGTAGATTTATTTGTTGTTGTCATTTGGTCATTTCAGTTGTGTTTGACTCGTTAGGACCGCATTTGGGGTTTTCTTGGGAGAGATATTGGAGTGGTTTGCCATTTCCTTCTCCAGCTCATTTTACAGATGAGGAAACTGAGGCAAACAACGTGAAGTGACTTGTCCAGGGTCACACAGCTGGTAAGTGTCTGAGTCCAGATTTGAACTCAGGAAGATGAGGCTTCCTGACTCCAGGTGCTGCACTCTATGCACTATGGCACCACCTAGCTGTCTGCTTTTGATGGAAACTTCAAGGTTTTAGATCTATGAACAGGTGAACTTATTAACAGGTAAGAAATGCACTAGGCTACCTTCTACTTCAATGGAGGTCTTCATATTAAGACTGGATGACCACTTGTTCCAGGTTTCTAAAGGGCCTGATACCCCTTCCATCTCTGAGATTCTCTACTTCTGTGAGTCTGTGCACATCCCTTCCTCAGAAATACCCAATGCCCATGAAGAGATAAAAGCCTAAGGCCTGAGGTTTTTTTTTTCTTGTTGCTTTGAAATGGGATACGTCCTGACTGTGATGGTGTCTGTTA
Source organism: Trichosurus vulpecula (assembly GCF_011100635.1). NCBI lineage: Eukaryota > Metazoa > Chordata > Mammalia > Diprotodontia > Phalangeridae > Trichosurus > Trichosurus vulpecula. The sequence goes on along the minus strand of NC_050573.1, from coordinate 26,033,911 downwards.
TGCATGAATATATGGTGGGTCAGGTTTACAAATAAGTAGGAAATATTTACTGGCTCATAAAATTGTTTTTGCCAGCCTGGCTTCCCTCCAGAAAGCACTCAGGTAGCAGACACTCTGGCCTTTGAATATAACGCTGAGGTGCCCGACTCATCACCAGTAGGCAATGGATTTTCAGTTTTTCTAGTAGTAGATACAATTCTTTCTTGAGGTGTCCATACTCCTGCTCCCCAGGCATCCTTATGAGCTGATGCCAGGTATTTTCAAGAGCCTGGCCACTATTGGGTGTTCTGTCTGCGACAAAAGAGTGGAGAAAAGCTAACTGAGTCCTGTAGGACTTGAACTGGCAGCTTTGACACAAATTTGCCCTTCAAGGGCCACTTCACTTTTTCCTCTTCCATGAAGGCTTCCTTGCTCATTTCAACCCTCCATGATCTCTCCCCTTCCTGACTCCTATAAATCATTGTCCATTATTTAACAGGCAGTGGATAATGTGACATCTCTTACATGTTATTCATTGTTATTTAGCTCTTGTATTGTTGACCTTCTTGTGGTGTAGATAGATAGATAAAACATTTATTAAGTCCTTACTGTATGTTAGGCATTGTGCCAAGTATAAGCAGAGAGAGAGAGAGAGAGAGAGAGAGGAGGGGGAGGGAGAGGGAGAGGGAGGAAGGGAGAGGGAGAGGGAGAGGGAAGAAGGGAGAGGGCGAGGGAGGAAGGGAGAGGGAGAAAGAGAATCCCTGCTTTCAAGGAGTTCACATTCTAATGTGGGGAAGGCAGAAAATAAAGGGGAGCCACAGAGTATATGCAGGGGAGGGCACTTGAGCTGGGTAAGGCTTCTGGGGAGGAGGCCGAAAAATCCAGAGTGGCTCAGGTCAGGGTAATAATAAAAATAGCTAATGTTTCCATAGCACTTAACTATGTGCCAGGCACTGGGCTAAGCATTGTACAAACATTATCTCATTTGATCCTTCCAATAACTCTGAGAGATAGATGCCATTATTATCCTCATTCGACAGATGAGGAAACTGAGGCAAACAGAGATTTAAGTGACTTGCCCAGAGTCACACATCTAGTAAGTATCTAAGGTGGATTTGAATAACAACAGTAATAAGTAACATTTATATAGTGCTTACTATGTGCCAGGCACTGTGCCAAGAGCTTTACAAATATTATTCTATTTGATCCTCACAATAATCTTGGGAGATAGGTGCTATTATCCCCATTTGACAGATAGAGAAACTGAGGCAAACTGATGTTGTGACTTGCCCAGGGCACACAGCTAGTACATTTCTGAGGTCAAATTTGAACTAAGGTATTCTTGTCTCCAGACCCAATACCTCTATTCACTGTACCACTTAGCTAGTTAGCTAATTAGCACTGCACCTAATTAGGACATCTGGCCTCATGGGGGAAACAAATCCAGGGTGAAAGGACTTGGAGTCAGAAAGATCTGAGTTTGAATCCTGCCTCTGGGAGCCCTTCTCGCTTTAATTCTATGATCCTAACATCTTATCAGACAGTCAATCAATACTTATTAAGAGCTTACAATGTGCCAGGCAGCGTGCTAAGTCCTGGGGATACAAAAAGAGGCAAAAGACAATCCCTGCCCTCAAGGAGCTCACAATCTAATGGGGAGATGACATGCAAACAAATATATGCAAAACAAGCTATACACAGGATAAATAGGAAATAATTAGCCAAGGGAAAGCACTGGAATTAAGAGGGGTTAGGGCAGGCTTCCTGGGAAAAGTGGGATTTTAATTGGGACTTAAAGGAAGCCAGGGATTCCAAGAAAAGGAAGTGAGAGAGGATGATGCCTTCTTGGAGGTGAGGGAGACTGTAATAGGAAGAACATTGTATCCGAAATCCAAGGACGTGGATTTCAGTCTGGGCTTTGTAACTTATTATCTATGTGACTGAACAAATGGTTTCTCTTCTCCAAACTCTTCTTTCCTCAGTTGTAAAACAAAGGGATCGGATTACATGATCTCTAAGGTCTTTTTCAATTCTAAAGCACATGATAGATTGTCTATGATGGTTACCACAAGGTCATCAGTTGATGACTCTGCCCCTTCTAACACAAGACTGGTAGTAAAGGAGTGTCAAACCATGTATTACTTGCATGACCTTGGACAAATCGCTGCCACCTCTTTGGCTTCATTTTTCTCTCACATGATGTTTAACTCAGCCTTGGATACTTAGTGTCTTCAGACTCCCCCAGCCTCCTCTTCCCTGTGATTGGAGGGCTGGAGGGTGGAACGCTCAATTCCACTTCAATCTTTCTTTATAGAGGGCTTGACCTGGACTTTGAAGCTCAATATGCAGTTTCCATCTGCAACTCTGCTTGGTCTGAACTCTGCAGAATCAGCTGCCCCCATAGGGGTATGCCCTGGCAGCCTTCTGACTTCAAATTCAGTGTCCCCCCCCCCCCGCCCCAGCATGCTTCACTCCTAGGGAAATGTTCCTTCCTAGAGGACAATGTTGATTTCATTTTTGACTTTGCTCTTGGGCAGTGAGGTGGCACAGTGGATAGAGCACGGGACCTAGAATCAGGAAGACCCAAGTTCAAATTTGGCCTTAGACAAAGGTGACCCTGGGCAAGTCACTTCACCCTGTTTGCCTCAGTTTCCTCATCTATGAAATGAGCTGGAGAAGTGGCAAACCACCCTAGTATCTTTGTCAAGAATACCCCAAATGGGGTCACTGTTTACTGAGTTCAAAAAAAAAACGGAACAACAGCAACAATTTAATAGGTAGTCGTCAAATTGAATAGAATGAAAGTCTTGACACATCCAGGAGTTGGACTGTTTCTAAGCAAGAATCAAGCTCTAGGGCAGTTTCCTGCCTTGCTATTTGCTCTTCCAATCACGCAGTTTGCAAGTGTTATTGATCTGACACTTATTTTCATAGAAGCATCAATTCCAAACTGGCTTGATATGAACATTTTTAGCCTAAAGGAATGAGCCTTGTACATTTACATCCCATGGGAAGGTGGGCTGTATTTATAGTTTTGTTAAAATGTTGGAAGAGAGGCCCATGGAATGAGTCGGTTCCCTCCCTGGATCTCCAGTAGTGTTGGGAGGAGGTGTCTTATTGGTTTTGCTGTGATTGATCTGAAGGTGATCAGTGGACATCACTCTTATCCTCGATGCCCCACCAGCTCTGTGGAAGCTGGCATAATATATACTCTGCTAGAATCCTCCTCCCCACCCCCAGCCATGCAGCAAGGGCTGAGGGGAGGTCTTTCACAGAAAATGTGTAAATTCAATTCTTCTAAATCTAATACTTTATATAGTGAATTTAATAGACTTAGTAAAGGAGCCCTGTGCTGAGTCATTGTGCCAAGGGAAGACAGATAACTGAGTTGCAAGATGGGAAGAAACAGGAGAGTTTGGTTACATGGTAGCATAGTATCCAAGAGCTAGAAAGGGATCTTACAGGAAAGAGTCCTGATCTCAAATCCTGGCTTTCCTACTTATTACTGGGACACTACTTTCTCATCTATAAAATGAAGGGTTAGATTAGGTGACCTCCAAAATTCCTTCCAGCTCTAAATCTGTGATCCTACTATAGCACCCCATCTGGGGCTATCTTCCCAATTTGGAATTCACAGGTTTGCATATTGGGTTCCTAGCAAGATGACTATTGTCAAAAGCTCCAAGAGTTTAAGGACTAGCAGTCCTAAAACTATAGCTCATAGGCCCCCATTGGTGTGACTACCTTTAGTAGTCAGCCAGCAGACATATTTTAGCTAAAAAACAAAGGCATTTACTAAAATGCATAATAAAAATAATAGTTACAAAACATCTTCTCCTCCCCTCCTGCCCCAATAAACCTGAAATAAATTCTTCTGCAAACATATAAAGTGTCTGTGGGAAGAGCTGGAACTACCTTAGAGTATGCATAAGCAACACAGATAGTCAAGACAACTTATACCTTCAATGTTGCAAGGAACCAGTGTCCTTTCTCTTCTTGTGGAGTCCTCATCATGCTTCCTCTCCCTATATCCCCAACGTTGGGTATAGTGTTGCTGCTAGGGCACTCAGCTGAGCTCTATGGGCTTGCTTCTCTCCATAGGACAGCTCCCCCAAACCAGAACCAATTCTATCTTGAATCTACATTTGTCTCTCTTCTCTGTTGCCAGGGGTCATGCACTTTGAAGCTGCTTCCTGCCTTGAATGGTTGACTCTCTGTGATTATGTCCTTGCTGCTTACTGGGTGTAATCTTTCCTACCAGGTGAGTAGCTCCGCAGCAAGATGCCATGGCTAATGGTGGGTGGTTGTGGAGAAAGAAATAAAATGCCATAATAGTATGTAATTAGTGAGGAACAAAATAAAGCAATTGAAGGATGGGGCACAGCAGCTGGAGGAGGGTGAAATAATTGTAGACCACTTGAGAACAGAGAACATGCTTTTGTCTCTCTTTTATTTAAATTTGAACATTCAGTACAGTACCTAGAACACATTTAATTGGAAGGGAACAAGCTTTTATTAAATACATAATATGTGCCAGGCATTGTGTTAAGCACTTTACAAATGCTATTCTGTTTGATCCTCCCAACAACCCTGTGGGGGAAGTGCTCTCATTTTCCTCATTCTACAGATAAGTAAATTGAGGCAGATAGAAGTTGTGACTTGCTTAGGGTCACATAGCTGGTAAGTGTCTGAGACTGGATCTGAATTCAGGTCTTTCTGACTCCAGGCCTACCATTATATTCACTGTCCCTCCTACCTGCTTTTTGTTTGTTTTACACTTAATTTTTATTTTTTCAATTACATATAAATAATTTTTAATACTTATTTTTAAAAAAATTAGTTTCAAATTCTTTCTCTCCCTTCTTTCACTCTCTCTTCCTTGAGAAAACAATTTGATATAGATTATAAATACGGAGTCAGGGAAAACATTTCCATATTAGCCATGTTGCAAAAGAAAACATAAATCAACCCCCTTCCCCCCCCAAAATCTTAATAAAACCCAACCCAAAACAACCCAAAATTAATAAAGTAAAAAGAAAGTATACTTCAATATGTATTCAGACTGCATCAGTTCTTTCTCTGGAGACAGAGAGCATTTTTCATCATGTGTCCTTTGGAACTGTCTTGGACCATTGTATTGCTGGGAATAGCTAAGTCATTCACAGTTGATCATCATACAATATTGCTGTTACTGTGTACAATGTTTTCCTGGTTCTACTTAATAAGTCTTGCCAGGTTTTTCTGAAAGCATCTTGCTTGTCATTTCTTATAGCACAATAGTATTCCATCACAATCATATACCACAAATTGTTCAGCCATTCCCCAAATGATGGGCAACTCCCAACTTCCAATTCTTTTCTACCACAAAAAGAGCTGCTAAAAATATTTTTGTACATATAAGTCTTTTTCCTTTTCCTTTGATTTCTTTGGGGTAGGACCTAGGAATGATAATTGTTGGGTCAAAGGGTTTGCACAATTTTACAGCCCTTTGGGCATAGTATCAAATTGTGCTCCAGAATGGTTGTGTCAGTTCACAATGCCAGCAATAATTAACAACATTTGTCATTTTTCTTTTTTCGGTGTCATATTAACTAATCTAATATTAACTAATGTCATTAACTAATATGGCATAATAATTAATATTAATGAATCTAAAAGGGAAGAGGCAGTATCTCAGAGTTGTTTTAATTTGCATTTCTCTAATCAATAGTGAATTAAAGCATTTTTTCATACAACTATAGATAGCTTAAATTTCTTCTTCTGAAAACTGCCTGTTTACCATTTATCAATTGCAGAGTTACTTGTATTCTTATAAATTTATCTGTTTTCTATATATTTGAGAAATAAGGCCTTTATCAGAGAAACTTGCCCTCCAGTTTTCTGCTTTCCTTCTAATCTTGGCTGCATTGGTTTTGTTTGTACAAAATCTTTTTAACTGAATGTAATCAAAATTATTTATTTTGTATCTCATAATGCTATCTACTGTTTGGTTATAAATTCTTACCTCATCCATAAATCTGACAGGTAAAATATTTTATGCTCTCCTAATTTGCTTATGATAACATCCTTTCTGTCTAAACCATTTATCCATTCTGACCTTATCTTGGTGGTGTGAGATGTTGCTGTATACCTAGTTCTTGCCAAACTGCTTTTCAATTTTCCCAACATTTTTGTCAAATAATGATTTCTTGTCCTCAAATCTTGGACCTTTAGGTTTATCAAGTGTTAGGTTACTATAGTCATTTACTACTGTGTCATTGTTGTTGAGTTGTTTAGTCATGTCTGATTCTTCATGGACACTATGGACAATACTGTGTATAGGGTTTTCTTGGCAAAATGCTAAAGTGGCTTGCCATTTTCTTTTCCAGTAGATTAAGGCAAACAGAGGGTAAGTGACATGCCCAGAGTCACACAGCTAACAACAGCTAATAAGTGTCTGAGGCCAGATTTAAACTCAGTTCTTCCTCTAGGCCCAGGGCTCTATCCACTGAGCCATCTAGCTGCCCTTACTACTCTATACCTAATACATCCCACTGTCACACCACTCCATTTCTTAGCCAGTACCAGATTATTCTGATGATTACCACTTTGTAATGTAGTTTGAAATCTGGTACTGCTAAGCCAACCTTCCTTCACATTTTTTTTCATTGATTCCATTGATATTCTTGACCTTTTGATTTTCCAGCTGAATTTTGTTATTATTTTTTCTAGTTCTATTATACATATGTGTGTGTGTGTGTGTGTGCATATATGTGTAATTTGATTTTTATGGCACTGAATAAGTAAATTAATCTAGGTAGGATTGTCATTTTTATGAATTGGCACAGCCTAACCATGAGCAATTACTATTTCTCCAATTGATTAGATCTAACTTTATTTGTATTAAAAGTGTTTTGCAATTGCTTTCGTATAGTTCCTAGGTTTGTCTTGACATGTAGACTCCCAAGTGTTTTATATTGTCTACAGTTATTTTAAGTGGAATTTTGTTATCTCTTCCTGTGGAGACTTTGTTGGTAATATGTAGAAATGCTGATGACTTATTGGCTTTAATTTATATCCTGTAACTTTGCTGAAATTGTTAATTATTTCAACTAGTTTTTAATTGATTCTCTAGGATTCTCTAAGTATCACATCATATCACCAGCAAAGAGTGATAGTTTAATTTCCTCATTGCCTATTCTGATACCTTCGATTCCTTTTTCTTCTCGTATAGCTATAGCTAACATTTCTAGTACTATATTGTATAATAGTGGTGATAGTGGGCACCCTTGCTTCACTCTTGATCTCACTGGGAAGGCTTCTAGCTTATCCTATTACAGATTATGTTTCATGATGGTTTTAGTTAGGTACTACTTATCATCTTAGAGTTCCATCGATTCCTATGCTCTCCAGTGTTTTTAATGGGAATGGGTGTCATATTTTGTCAAAGGCTTTTTCTGCATCTATTAAGATAATCATATGATTTCTTTTGTTTTTCTTGTTGACATGATCAATTACGATGACAGTTTTCCTAATATTGAACCAGCTGTGCATTCTCGATATAAATCTCACCTGGTCATGGTGTATAATTTTTGTCACATATTACTGTAATCTCCTTGCTAGTATTTTATTTAAAATTTTTGCATCAATATTCATTAGGGAAATTGGTTCAAAGTTTTCTTTTTCTGTTTTTTTCTCTCTTAGCTCTTTCTAATTCAATGTATAATGGATGCTTATTAACTGACTGAATTAAAACATGGAAGTTTTGATTTTATCTCTAAGGTAATAGGGAGCCACTGGAGCCTCTTGAGCAGTAATGATTATGACATAGTAATGACCTGTGCTTTAGGAATATCACTTTGGCCACTGTGTAGACAGTAATGTCAACCTCAAACAGAAATGGGGACCACTAAACTATACATAAGGATTCTTAAGAGATGCATATTGACTTAGTTTTAAAATGTAATATTACCTATGTTTTATTGTACTTGCATTTATTTTCACAAATATTTTTCCATTACATTTTAATCTGGTTCAGGTGGCACTGGGGAGTGTTGTGAGCCAGTTGTGGCCCAGTGTTTGGTATGTCTGGTATCGTCAGTGGATTTGGATGTGGAAGAGATTGGATTCAGGGAGACAAATGAGAAAGCTATTGAAGTAGTCCAGATGAAAGGTGTTGAGGACTTGAACTTGGATGGTATCATGTGGGTGGAGAGAAGCATACACAGATGTCTACTTCTTTGTCCTCTGCACTAGGTCCTTATTGTGTCTTAGTATGTGAGATCCAAACAGTATAGGACCAGATCTCTTTCTTCACCTCTATCTCACATGATGAGGTGGCTTTACTCCTTACCAAGGCTAACCCCTCCCAAGTGGTCCCCTTCCATCTTGTCTCCTCCAACTGATTGCCTCCTCTGCATCTCCACTCTTTCACTTTTCAATCTCTTTTTCTCTACTGGCTCATCTTTTACTACCTACAAACATGCCCATGTCTTGCCTATTCTAAAAAACCCTCACTTGATCCTTCCATCCAGTAACTATTGTCTTATATCCCTTCTGCCCTTTGTATCTAAACTCCTCAAAAAGGCTGTCTACAATAGGTACCTCCACTTTCTCTCTTCTCACTCTCTTCTGAACAATTGATCTTCTGATTTTATCATTCCACTGTTACTGTTCTCTCCAAAGTTACTAATGGTCTCTTAATTGTCTTTTCTCAGTCCTCAGGAAATAGAAAATAGTCATTCTAGGACAACCATGGTGGAAGTGGGGGGGTCTTTTTCTTAGTTATTGTTAACAAGATTCTCTCCAAAGTCCTCCTTAACTGGCTGATCCTTCACCTGGAAGATGGTCATCTACCTGAGAGCCAGTGTGGCTTCAGAAAGGGCTGAGGAATTATGATACAGTATTTGCTGCCTGACAACTCCAGAAGAAGTACCAGGAGCAGAACAGAGGTCTGTACACAATGTTTGCTGATCTTACCAAGACCTTTGTTATTGTTAGTTGTGAGGCAGTCATGTTAAAATTTGGTTGCCTGGAGAAGTTCATCAGTACTATGTATCAGTTCCATGACGGCATGCTTCTGTGAGCTCTGAATACTGGATGATGCTCTCATACTTTCCCAGAAAGTGTGTTTGCTCCCATGCTTTTCTGCATGATATTTTCAGCAACGTTGTTGGATGCCTTCGATAAGGACAAAAATGGCTTCAAGGTCAGTTTATTATAACTGATGGTAAATTATTTAACTTGAAAAGGCTATAAGCCACGACTAAAGCAAAAGTAGAGTTGGTGCATGACTTTTTATTCGCAGATGATCATGCACTCAATGCAGCCTCTGAGGCTGCAATGCAACAGAATATGGATTGACTCTTTGCTGCTTGTGCTAATTTTGGCCTAACAATTAACACCAAGAAAACAGGATCTCCCCCAGACACTACCACACCATCCCTATGTGGAACCATTGGTTACAGCAAATGGAGAAACTTTGAATGCTGTGGATAAGTTCATTTACCTTGGCAGCATACTTTCCAGGGATGTCCACATAGATGATGAAGTTGTCACACACATTGTCAGAGCTAGTTCAGTGTTTAGGAGGTTCTGAAGGAAAGTATGGAAGAGAAGAGGTGTTGGATTGACTACCAAACTGAAGGTCTACAGAGCAGTGTGTGCTGACCTCATTGCTGTATGCCTGAAACCTGAACAGTCTACCAGTGCTCTGCCAGGAAACTGAATCACTTCCATTTGAATTATCTTAGAAAGATTCTAAAGATCACCTGCAGGATAAAGTACCACACACTGAGGCCCTTTCTCAAGCTGAACCACCAAGCACGACTCTTGGGCTGGCCATGTTGTTTCAATGCCAAATGTGTGTTTGCCTAAAAGACTATTTTCTAGAGAACTCACAAGGCAAATGCTCACATGGAGGTCAGAAGTGATATAAGGACACTCTCAAGGTCTCTCTGAAGAACGTGGGAATTGATTTAAGAAATAGGAGACACTGGCACAGGACTTTATAGCATGGAATGCTTGCATCAAAGAAGGCGCTGTGCTCTATGAGTAAAGCAGAATCGCAGTACCTCAAAAAGAACATGAGATGTACACATTTAGAGATGTCTCCACTCCAAATGTTCATGTGATCTATTTGTGCCCAACCTATGGGAGAGTCTTTCAAGTTCATGTTGGTCTGTTAAGCCACAGTTGGACACATTGTACCTTGACTCCAACATAGTGATGTCATTTTGGTCTTCTTTGAGAATGAAGGACACCAATCAGCTGTGTGACTCTGGGTAAACCACTTAACCTCTGAGCCCCAATTTCCTCATCTGTAAAAATAGGATAATAATTATACTTACCTTATAGCGTCGTTGTGAAGATAAAGCAAGATAATATATATGGTGCTTTGAAAACCTTAAAGAGAAATATAAATGTCAACTATAAATAACAGGAATAATGTTAATAATATTCTTTGAACTTTTTTTATCTCCAGGCTAAACGTAACCCACTTTCTGCAATCAATTTTCACAAAAACTTGAGGCCCTTCATCATCTCAGTTGCCCTCCTCTGGTTCCTTTTCACCTTATTAATATCCTTTCTAAAATATAGTGTTCAAAACTCAATCCATCAGCAAATATTTGTTGCATACAATATTATCTTTTTTCTTTTAATTTATTTCACCTTTTTAATTAACAAAAAATCTGATTTCTCTCTCTCCCACTGCCTTCTTCCCATGGGGTGGGGGTAAGCTATAACAAATCTACACAGTCAAACAAAACAAATGACCATATTGGCCATATCAAAAAATGTGTCTCAATCTACAGCTTGACTCCATCACCTTTCTGTCAGGAGGTAAATAACATGCTTCATCATTGGTCCTTGGGCATCATAATTGGTCTTTGTACTGATGAGAGTTCTAAAGTCTTTTAAAGTTGTTTGTCCTTAAAGCACCTGGTTCTGTTCACTTCCCTCTGATTCACTTCAGAAAAGTAGAAGACAATATTCTCAAACTCATTTTACAGATGAGAAAACGGAAAGTGATTTATAGAGTCCATTGGATCAGGAGGTGGGACTAGTGGCCAGACCTCCTGTCTCTTTGTTTAGAGATCTTTCTAGTGCCCGCTGGTCTTGAGGGTGATGACTGTTGTTTGTCCTTCGTTTCTGAAGAGGACCATGACACTGAGGCCGTGACATGCATGGTGATGATAAGAATAAAGAGAACCGACTCATTTTCTCCTAACACAGTGCCTGGAGCATTGCAGGTGCTTAATAAATGCTTCTTGACTAACCATCTCCCTTCTCCAAGTGCCTTCTGCTACTTAGGACATGGGCTTATTCATTCATTCACTCTTTGATAATTACTTATGGAAAATTCATGTTTAAAGAATCATGCTCGATAATATATGGCATAAAGAGAAGGTATGGCATTGTCTTTCTCTAGGTGTTTCTAATCTAGTTAGGAAGACAAGACATAAGACATGGTCTTGTGAAATGGAAATCTCACTAGATTCCAAGTCGAAAGACCCACAAGTGCAAAACGAGAGAAGCATGGTTATTAGGCAGCAATTGTTCTGAAAAAGATCTGGGGATGCCAGTGGACTGCAACCTCAGTATGCTTCAGTAGTTGTTATGGCCTCTAAAAAAAGCTAATTTTATCTTGGACTGGATTAAGCAAGAAATAGCTTTAGTGAGCAAGAAAAGGACAATTACACTGTATTTTGCCCTTATCAGACCTTGTGTGGATAGGGTGTTCAGCATTGGGTGTCACATATCTTCTTTCAAATAAAATTTTGAAATTTTAGTTTTTATTCAGTCATTTTTCAATGATGTCCAACTCTGGGATGCCATTTGGGGTTTTCTTGGCAAAGATACTCATGTGGTTTGCCGTTTCCTTCTCCAGCTCACTTTACAGATGAAGAAACAGGCAAATATGGTGAAGTGACTTGCCCAGGGTCACATAGCTAGGAAATGTCCGAGTCCAGATTTGAACTCAGGAAGAGCAGTCTTCCTGACCCCAAGCCCAGCACTCTATTGGCTGTGTCACCTGCTGCCCATGTTTTAAAAGCACCTACATTTATCCAATGTGTTCTTCTCCACTCCCAAAGAACCAGCTGTTTAACAAAGAAAGAAAAAGAAGAAGCAAAAACAACTTAGGCATCAAGAAAGTTGGACACTCAATGCTGTGTTTCATACTCATAGCCCCTTACTTATGAGGTAGGAAGCTATTATTATCCCTATTTTAAAGATGAGCTGAGACTAAGATGAGGCAAGTGACTTGGCCAAGGTTACTTTACCAGTGAAGTAGCTGAGCTGAGATTTGAACTTAGACCTTTGACTCCAAACCCATTCCACAGCTGTATATTGATCAGCCTCCCTGTCCTAAGAAGGAAGGGGTGACTATGTGCCTTCCCCCTCCCCACCCCAGCTCTGATGCATCCTGAAGGAAGGATGGAGAGGAAGAGGAACAAAGGACCTTCAATGGTGGAGGTGTGAGGATGAGCTTGATTTCTTTACCCTTCTTTGACTGCACCTCGTATGATAATAAATAAACCCGATTAAGGCGTTGCAGCATTTCCAAGCCAGGGTACTCCTTAGGTGGATTTTATTGCTTTGATAAAAACTGCAATATCTGAAAATTGTCTTCGGCTCTGAAGAACTCCCATTTTATGACTTCCACATGCCTGGGATAAATTGCTTTCGGTGCCTTGTTATATATAATTCAGATCCTTATGGATGCTGGTGGGTTGCATAATGCTCCATCCTAATGATTTATTCATTTGGGGAAGCAGGGTTCAGTCGCTGGGCCCAGCCCAGACTGCCTGTCAGGGTGCTTGCACAGGGCCCAGCTCTTCCTGAAGAGGCTTGATTTCGTCTCGGCTGGGAGGAGTCGTGCTGAGCTGCCAGAGCTGGCTGCAGACAATCAAGAAAGAGTTCTGTTGACTTAGATCTCTTTCCCCTTTGGTCTTTCTTACCTTTCTTTTCTCTTCCTTGGTGCTCTCAGCCTCCACCCATTATGTCCTCTCCTCTCATCTCCTAACATAGGGCTGTGGCATCACCAAGTCTGGTATCCTGAGCTTGGGAATATTGGGAATATTATTGGGATTATAGAAAGGAGCTTGCCCATTTTCTCACTTTAAAGATGAGGAAGCTGGGGTTCTAAGAGGTCAAGAGATTTGCTCAGGATTCTCCAGATAGGATCCTGGTCATCTAGCCCATCCCACTCGGTATGTAGATGAGAAAACTGGTGCCCAGATTTGGGGAAATGATTCACCCAAGGTCACACAGGTAGGATTCTAGATCTGGAGCAGGAAGGCCCCTCTAAGGACCATCAAATCCAAACCACCTCGTTTTATAGATGAGACAAGTAAGATGAGGTGGTGCATGCCTGCCTTGTTTGACTTTTCTTACCCCAAACTCCGTATCAGTGAAATCCCTGCTTTAATCCGCTTCCCAATACACAGCATCCTCCTCCATGGGCAACATCAACATTGATGATGCAGCCAAATAATAATCAAACAAATGACTTAGTCAAGGCGATTTCTTATTGGGGGGTGAAATAGTAGAAAAAGTACTAAATCTGTAATAAAGCGATCTGAGTTCAAATCCCAGCTCTACCGCTTATTGCCTGTGTGACCTTGGGAAAGTCTTGGATTGGAGTCTCCTTATCTGCAAAGTGAGGGGGTTGAGCTAGGGGAACTCTAAGGCCCCCTCTGACCCTAAGTCTATGATGGCAATTTAGGACTAGGTCTTTGCTACCAAAAATTGGAGAGGGATGGTCCTTAAGAAACTTAGACTGGGTCATCAATGCAGATTGTGCAAGGGAACAGTAGGAAACAGGCAACACTTGACTGTAGGTTGCAAAAATTTGGCACCTCCCAAATACCCAGCAAGACATGATACGATGTCTCAAATTTCACAGCTGAAGCTCACTCTTTCATGGACTGACAGATGGTGATTCTCCACACTACAAACACAGACCTCAAGATGTACTAGAGATTTCAACAAACAAAGTACTGAAACTGGACCATTACTATGATAGACCAAACTATCATAACCACCCAGACAGAACATCAATCCATAAAAATGTAAGAATGTTTACAACAGATGTCACTCTGTTCCCTTCTCATAATTTCCAGGCTACATAGAATGAAAAACTTTCAACTGGCAGAAGAAATCAAAATGTGTAAGAGCAGGATGTGGTACCTATCATCCCCATCCTCCTTTCTGCTACTGCCACTGGAGATATCCCAAGGTTCCCTTTAATGAGTCTGCAGAAGATGACCTTCATACCCTCATACTGTAATTCACCTATAAAAAAGCATCTTTCCCCTTATAGTATCATAGAAATAATATTAGTGTTTAACATAAAAGAATGATATAGCTGGAAAGCAACGTGTCCTCGGATAGTCTCTATCTGAACTTCCAAAAAAGTTGAGAATGAGCTACCAACAATGAATGTTTTCATGGTGTTTTAGAGATTGTATAGCATTCTACCTACATCACTTCCATCTCTGTGCGTATATCATTCCTGAAAGATTTTTTTTAAAGAGATGAGAAATTAGGCACATGAATCATTAGTTACTCAGCTTCTCATTTGCCTTGATTTTTGTATTTATATTGTCTGTGATTTTTGCCCAATCTTTGAGATCTTCTCCTCCTTGAAATTTTGAAAACTTATCCTGGCAGATCTTTAGAATAGGATTTTCTCCAGTGCAGATTTTTTGCCTTATATTCTGTATATACACGCATACACACACAAGCACGCATTACATATAATATACATATAAATATAAAACATATAAGTATTTGTGTGTATGTATTCATATGGGTATATATACATATATAGAAACATGTATTTGTGTGTATATATGTACCTATGTAGGTATACACACATGTGTATATAATATGTGTTCATATATGTACCCATATGGGCATACACACATATGTGTGTATGTATGTAATATATGTGTATATAATACATGTGTATATATGTACCTATGTAGGTATATACAAGTGTGTATATAATATGTGTTTATATATGTACCCATATGGGTGTGTGTGTATGTAATATATGTGTGTATATAATATATGTGTATATAATATATATGTATATAATGTATTTGTATCCATATAGGTATGTAATATATATGTATATATGTACCCATATGGGTATATATGTGTGTGTGTGTATGTAATATATGTGTATATATAATCTGTGTATATATTAATCTGTGTATATATGTGTGTGTATTATATATGTATGTATAACATGTGTGTATATACGTACCCATATAAGTATATATGTGTGTATGTAATATATGTGTATATATGTGTGTATATATGTACCTATATAGGTATATGTGTGTATGTGTGTATAGATAATACATGTGTATATATGTAACTATGTAGGTATATACACGTGTGTATATAATATGTGTGTATGTACCCATATAGGTATGTGTGTGTGTGTGTGTAATATATATGTGTGTATAACATATGTGAATGCATGTATCCATGTAGGTATATGTGTGTATATATATGTGTATATATGTACCTATATAGGTATATATGTGTGTATGTATGTGTATATATAATACATGTGTATATATGTACCTATGTAGGTATATACACATGTGTTTATATATGTACTCATATGGGTATATGTGTGTATGTAATATATGTGTGTATATAATACATGTGTATATATGTATCCATATAGGTATATGTGTATGTATATATAATATATGTGTGTATATATATGTATACACAATCTTCAGTGATAGGACATGAGCTCATTTGGGAAAGGGAATGTCTTGTTTGGTCTTTTCATCCTCAGCTCTTGGCATAGAGCTTGGCATGTAGCAAATGCTTCATACATTTTTATCAACTGGTCGATTGATCAAATCTAGTCACTTTTCTTGATTTATTTTCTTGAGTCCTATTTTCATTTCCTCCTGAGCTCATAGATTTAAGATGAAAGGAACCTTAGATGTCTTCTAGTTCAACCTCCTAATAGAAGAGATTGGGAAATCGAAGCCCATGCCGTTTAAAGTCACAACGCTAGTGCATGGTGGAGCTGATTCTGGCTTCAATCCTCAGATGGAGAACCTAGGGCTCTTTCCACTGAATCACAGTTTCTTTATATGGTCTATCAGGCAGTGAGGGGGAAGGGTCCACATGCAGAGGTTCTGCCGTCATTGATGATAAGAATGGATTATTGGAGAGATGCTAGCCGATCTCTTCCACTTCACCTCTGTGTGCTGTCCATTTAGTTTTCTCTATAAATGCTTTGAGTATTTAGCCTCACTGAGTTGAGGCTCAAGCCGAGCTTCCTTTGGACTTGCGTTTCCTCCCATTGATTTTCATAATTTTGAGAGATGATATTGCTAATAATCTTTCTCCAACCTCTACAGGAATATTTTTCAAGTGATTGTGGACTCTAAACCTGTAACCTCTTTCTGTTTGCTAAAGAGATCAAGGTGTCAATATGGTGAGTCCACAGGAGCAGAAGTAGTGGCAAGGGAACCAGGCTGCCTGAGGAGGAATGAACTAGGCCCAGGTCTGGTCAAAGCTCTCATATGCTGGGTTATAGTGGATTTGGGCCTGTGAATGGCCACTGAACTTCTAGTCTGGGTAAAATATGGAGACCTACTCCAAAGAAATAGAAAGAAAGGAAGAAAGAAAAGAAAAGAAAGAAAGAAAGAAAGAAAGGAGGAAGGAAGGAAGGAAGGGAGGAAGGAAGGAAGGAAGAAAGAAAGAAAGAAAGAAAGAAAGAAAGAAAGAAAGAAAGAAAGAAAGAAAAGAAACAAAGAAGGAAGGACAGAAAGAAGGAAGAAAGAGAGAAAGAAAGGAAGAAAGAAGAAAGAAAGGAAAGAAGGAAGGACAGAAAGAACGAGGGAAAGGAGGAAGAAAGAAAGAAAGGAAGGAAGGAAGGAAGGAAAGAAGGAAGGACAGAAAGAAGGAAGGAAAGGAGGAAGAAAGAAAGGAAGGAAGGAAGGAAGGAAGAGGAAAGAGAGAAAGAAAGAAGAAAGAGAAAAAAGAAAGAATGAATGAAAAAGATCTGGTGATCACAAAGAACAATGATGGCTTTATCAATAGCAAGCAAAACCAAACTAACCTCATTTCTTTTTTTGACAGTGTAATCACGGGCAATGTAGAGTTGGTTGGCTGGTGCTTAATCCTTTCTGCTCCCTCCTCCTGGCTGGATAGAGGCAGGGCTGAATCCTTCCCTCCTCCATGTCTGGAGATTTAATCAGTAATGCCCCACTCCAAAATAGTGGAAATATGATGACCCTCAGGTCTACATGGGCCCCTCTGTTATTTTATATCAGATGAAAAGTTAATAGTACAATCAGAGTCCTCAGGAAAATCCCTAACATTCAGGCAGAGAGGTGAATCTCTACCCTAATTTAAATTTTTTATTATCTTTAGCTAATCTCTGACTTCTTCATGGTGCAAGAAAAAAATCAGGATGCAGGAAATGTTTAAGTAACAGAAACAAGTTGAGTATATTACAGCGTCTGTTATTAGACAGGGGAGAAAAGGTTGGAGAAAGAGCAGACATTTATTTATTCATTTGTGCGTCCATCCATTCATTCATCTATCTCTCTATTTGGGAAATGTCTCTCCGTTATTGAATGGGTGAATATAAGCAATAGCTTGAGCCTGAATCTTTTGCCCTGAGATGCCCAAAGGGACCCAGTGACCCTGCTCAATCCCTTCTCTGCTGCAGTTCTCCTTTCATTTCCTCCTTTTAGCTCCTTCTCCATATTTTCTCCTTTAATTTCTTGCCCCTGTGTTTCACAGGATAGCTCCTTAAGCCCTGGCCAGGTTGGGGGATTGACTCCCCACTGCTGCTACTGCTACTCAGACTTAAAGTCTCTGCGCCTTTCTTCTAGTCCAGTCCCTTGACATGTGAGTCAATCATTTGACATGGACGTAAGAAAGCTCCTATAATAGTAGGATGCATTAATGGAGGCATAATGTCCAGGACAATGGATTGAAGTGATTAGTCCGTATTGATAAGGTTAGGAGTGTGCAGGAAGTGCAACCAGGATGGAAAGAAGGACCTGAGGTAGTTAGTTTAGAAAGGGAGACTTATACTGGATATCTGTAAGTATTAGAAGAGTAGTCTTGAAGAAGTGGGAATAGAGTTTTTCTTCTGGGCCTCAGAGGACAGAACCAAGAGTGATGGGTGGAAATTGTAGAGACACAGATTTAGGCTTGATGTAAGGGGGGACGGAAAGCCTTCCTAATAATTACCTCCATTCAAAAACTGGGTGGGCTGCCTTCAAGAGTGAGTTCCCCCTCACTGGAGAGCAGCCTTAAGTAGAGGTTGGATGACCACTGGTTGGAAATGGTGTGGTGGAGACCCTTGTTAAAGGACAGGTTGGACTAGATGGTCTCTGAGGTCAATTCTACCTTTGAGCTCCTGGGACTGTGCTGGACTACAAAGCACCGTGACCAAGTGTCTCTAGGGATAGTGTTTTCGTGTGGCCCTTGACTGCAAGATTCAGCCACCACCAAAGCTTTCACTACTGAATGATGAATGGTAAAATGCTTATTGAGGCAACTAGGTGGCACAGTGGAGCACATTGGGCTTAGAGTCTGGAAGGCCTGAGTTCAAAATTTGCCTCAGATACTTATTAGTTGTATGACCTTGGGCAAGTCACTTAAATTTTTCTTAGCCTCTGTTTTCCATGTATAAAATAGCACCTATCTCTCAGGGTTGTGAGGATCAAATGAGATGATGTATGCAAAGCACTTTGCAAACCTTAAAGAGCTATATAAATGCTAGCTTTATAATAATAATAGGTGTTACAAGCACAATACTAATGCTCATTCTATATTCTAATAATTAGAATACCAATAATAATTTAGCCTACATTCTAATATTGTATGTCATTATGCTAGTAATATACCATAATATAGATTTATTGCATTGAATAATATATCGTGACAATATATTATGTTCTACATTCTAGTTTTATTTTATATATTAATAATATACTATATAATATTTATTGTTCAGTGGTTTTTCAATAATGTCTGGCTCTTTGTGACCTCACAGGGGTTTTTCTTGGCAGAGATACCGGGGTGGTTTGACAGTTCTTTCTCAAGCTCATTTTGCAGAAGAGGAAACTGAGGCAAAAAGGGTGAAGTGACTTATCTAGGGTCACATAGCTAGTAAGTGTAAGAGGCCACATTTGAACTCAGGAAGATGAGACTCCAGGCCTGGAACTCTATCTACTGTGCCACCTAGCTACCCACTATATGATATGCTATATAATAATGATAGAATATAGACCATATTAGAATACAGAATGTCATTAATATTGTACCTATAATACCTATTATTACTATAAGCTAACA
The DNA here is from genome assembly GCF_011100635.1 of Trichosurus vulpecula. Classification (NCBI taxonomy): domain Eukaryota; kingdom Metazoa; phylum Chordata; class Mammalia; order Diprotodontia; family Phalangeridae; genus Trichosurus; species Trichosurus vulpecula. The sequence continues at coordinate 26,014,591 of NC_050573.1, read as the reverse complement.
TTTATGTGGCTCTTTAAGGTTTGAAAACTGCTTTATTATATATTAAGACAATGTATTATTAATAAATAATATAATATATGTTATGATAGTAATAATTATTATCATGATCTTACTATGTGCTAAGTACCGAGGATAGAAATACAAGCAAGCAAGATAGGCTCTCCCCTCCAGGAGCTTACATTCTAAAGGAGAAAGGCAAACCTTGAAAGGAAGCTACAATGGGAGGAGGAACGTGGCAGCGAGGATTGGAGGTGATGGGGGGGCCTGGCTCCAAACAAGCTAAGGTAAAAGCTTATCCATGAGTGCCCTCAGACCCAGGGCGGAGGCCAGATGGTTCCATATGATGGGCTGAGGTTGAGGAAGATGCCTAGAGTGGTGACTGCATGATCTAGACAGGCCTGGGAAATACTGGGAAGTTAGCTCCTTCAGAAGTCATTGGTCATTGGACAAAATGCTACATAAATCATGTACGGAGTGAATTAATGGCTGAATTAATGTTTATAGGAAGTGTATATTCTGAACTTCTGTCCCCCCCTTCTGCTAATCTAATACAATCAATATAGAAACATAAGGCAGGGCAGCGAGATGGCACAGTGAGTAGAGTGGCGGCCCTGGAGTCAGGAGTACCTGAGTTCAAATCCAGCTTCAGACATTTGACTACTTACTAGCTGTGTGACCTTGGGCAAGTCACTTAACCCCAATTGCCCTGCCTTCTCCCCTCAAAAGAAAAGAAACGTAAGACGAATGAATAGTGTTGTTAGGTATTTTTCTTTTTGTTTGTTTGTTTCTTTTCTCCCCTTTCTCTCCCTTCCTTTCCTTCTTTTCTGTTTTTCTTCCTTTCTTTTTCTTTCTTCCTTCCTTCCTTCCTTTTCTTTCTTTCTTTCTTTCTTTCTTTCTTTCTTTCTTTCTTTCTTTCTTTCTTTCTTTCTTTCTTTCTTTCTTTCTTTCTTTCTTTCTTTCTTTCTTCCTTCCTTCCTTCCTTCCTTCCTTCCTTCCTTTCTTTTTCTTCAGCAGAAATCATTACCCCATGGCTAAACTTCTAGCTAGGAGTTCCTTCATACTTAACTGGGCCCATGCTCAGACAGCAACCACAATAGTTATATATTGTTTTTAGTTTTACATAGTTGTTTTATATATTGTTTATATAATATGTTTTTACATATTGTTTTATATATTGTTTTTAGGTTTACATAGTTATCTCAATTAATCCTCACAACAATCCTGTGAGATAAGTGCTACTATCAACACCCTCCCCATTTTACAGATGACAAAACTGAGGTAGACAGAGGTTAGGTGACTTGCCCAGGTCAGTGTCCAAGGCTGGATTTGAATTCTGTTTTTTTTTAACTCAAAGAGCAGCACTCCATAGGCTGCGCCACTTAACACAGTCTGTTGCCAGGACTAAACCTGACTCTTGTTTTGTTGGCATCTCCTCAGAGAACTTTCATGCCTGTTCCTCATCATACGTTGAGCTAACACTTTCTGAAGAAAACTAGACAGTAAAAATTCCATTAATAACAATGAACATTTATTAAACACCAACTGAGATATAAGGCACTGGACTAGGTGCTGGTCATATAAACAGAAAAACAAACAAAGCTCCCCACCTCAATCGATCGATCATTCAATAGTATTTATCAGGTGCCTATCATGTGCCAGCTACTGTGTTAGGTGTTAAGGATGCAAATATATAGATGAAGGACCGAATTCAAGGACTGAATATTCTACAGGGAGAGACAACATGTCCACATATGAGTATATGCATGGAAGAGGGATATACTATACCCCAATGTCAATTAATGTAATTAACAAGATTTTCTAAGCCAGATACTCTTATCAGGTGATAATGCCTCTTTTATCTAGTGACATAATCAAAGGTTTAAAATAGGTGTGAGCAATTTTTCTAGACATCTCTATTGGATAGATAAATCATTCAAAAGCATAAACTATGTTTGAATGACCTAGTTAATTGTATCAGGAAGTGGTGAAATGCTTCTAGCCATTGGAGGAAATCAGATGATGAAATGTGTTAAGATTGATGGAAAGAATTAGAAACACATCCGAGCCGAACTATGTGTATCAGAAATGGAGATTTTAGAAGGAAAATTCCAGCAACTGCTTTCAGAGTCGAGCTTTGGGAGTGCTTTGATAAGTCAGATCCTCGTGCCTGTGACTATAGCAAGGGGGAGAGGGGAGGGGAGTAGTGAAGTCAGAAGGAATTTTGCACTGCTCCTTTCTTCCCCCCAACCTCGCCACATATTAGCCCTGTCATTAGAGAGACTGGACCAGTAACAAACAATGAGAAGAGAAGACAAACTAGAGACACTCTTCCAGGGGGTGGAGAGACATTCACTTTCAGGATTCTACAGGGTGCTCCTAAAGTCTGGACACAGAGGCAAAAATGCATATTTTCAAGAAATGAAATGAATGAAATTTTCAACAACATTTTACTTAATTGGAACATTAACAAATAACATCTTCAATCTGATTTCCATCATTTGTGATGCAAAGGTTGATGCACTTTGCAATATTCACGTGAACGTGATGCAATAACTCTACATTGCCGTTAATTTTAGTACATTCACTGTTTATGTGTTCAATCAAGTGTGCTGCATCTGTGATTTTCACTGAGTACACCTTCTCCTTTAGCATACCCCAGAAAAAGAAGTCAAGGGGGCTAAGGTCTGTTAATATTCCTAATATTTCAAAACATGCATTTTTGCCTATGTGTCCAGACTTTAGGGACACCCTGTACAAGGCCCTGACCCTTGGGGCCCAGCAGAGAGCTAATGCACCTCAGGGGAACTTCAGAAGGACTTCAGGAAAACACATAAGGGCTTTTATCCAGCAAGAAGCTATGAGTTGTCCCTTTGCTTCATGTGCTCTCTGAATTCGATCCCAGACTTATAAATTCTCTGAAGCTCACTGACCTTTTCCCTTGACTCTGTATGTGCTTGTGGAAGAGTGTGTTCTCAGACTTTAGGGAGGAATGTTTGGTACCAACTGTCTTTACTATACAATCTTAGTAAATAGTCTTAATTAAAAGCTAATTATAACTGGCTGGTTAATTGGTATCAACTGGATAATCAAAGGAGAGCACATCAATGGGGACTCTTGAGTGGAGGAGTAGTCAGCTGCATTCTGGTGATCTGACCACCATTTTGAATGGGAGTTAGGAAGGATACCCAGAGGGGTTACTAAATACATAAATACTCACAAATATATATGTATAGACCCACACATTATAGCTAGCTAGCTAGCTAGCTAGATAGAAAGTTGTTGTTGCTTTGTCCTTTGTTCTTAAAGAGGACCATGACATCAGGAAGGTGAAGTCAAGACTTGCATATGAATTGGATTTAAGTGAGGGAAGCTGTGCAAGGTCACCAGCCTCACTTTCTCCACCTGAGCCGTATGTCTGTATCTCTATATCTGTACCTCTATCTATCTGTCTGTCTGTCTGTCTGTCTATTGGTCTGTCTGTCCACCCACCCACCCACCCATCCATCCATCCATCCATCCATCCATCCATCCATCTATCCATCTGTCTGTCCGTCCATCCTTCCGACTATCTATCTATTCAAGTTTCTAGAGCGCCCCCTCTCAACAAAACCCAATCACTTTGGGATTTATTTAAATATATGTATAAATTTAAATACATAGTTAAACAAATATAAGGTGATTTTGGGGGGATGGCTCTAGAGATGTTGATCAGGATATACCTGCTGTAGAAGGGCAAGGTGCCATCTGAGCTGAGCCTTCAAGGAAACTAGGGATGCTAAGGCAGTCAGTGTGAATTGGAGTTGGGAGAGCAGCTCCAAAGCATTAACTGCCCATGAATAGGATTTCAATAGTTCTAGAGGAGAGGGGAGAGCATTTTACGTTGGAAGAAGAGTATGAGCAAAGGAAAAGAGGAAGGAATAAGTGTAGCTAATCTGAGGGACAGTAAGGAAGCCATTATCCTTGTGTTTCACAGACTGATGGGCCAATGGGTCATCAAGGGCTGAGTCTGTGATGAGAATGCCATTCAGACATCATTTTAGTTGCATTTAGGATAACCCACTGGTTCTGAGACTCGACCTCAAACAGAAAAAGGATGTGTTTTGGGAACTGATAGTTTTTTGTAAGGGAAGTGGGCTAGAAAAGTGAGATGAGAGCTGACCAAGGAAAGCAGCGAATGCTGATTTAGTTGTAGCTAACGTGTATATGATGCTTTCCAGTTTCCATACATTGTTTTCATTGATACTTCACCAAATCTTGTGAGGTATGACCTGAAGATATTATTAGTTTGATTTTACAGTTGAGGAAACTGAGGCTAAGGGAAGTTAATGGGTCGTTGTTGTATAGCTAGTAGAGGCAGGATTGGAACCCAGACTTTCTTGCCTCCAGCTTTTCCACTATATTTTGTTGTCCATTTAAGGAGTTTGTACTTCAGCATGGCTTTTTCTTGCCTTTGAGCTCTTTGTACCATCTAAGATATCAATTAACCAATCTTATGTACTAATTAATCCTTGACGAGATGCTAATGGCAGAGGTCTGGAGACAACATGTTCAGTTTTAATTAGGGTGTTTGTTTTCAAACATGAGAATCTCTAAGGGTGGGAATTTGAGCCCAGGTAGGAGGAGGGCAGGCTGGTGAAGGAGTTAGCTGGCATCAGGAAGGACCTTGTGTTTCCTTTTAGATTATAACATACAGGTGGCCAGTTCTGCCTGGCATCACTGTATTTCCCACATGAGGGGAAGAAATTCCAATATGCAGAGATGGGAAATGAGAATAAAAGGCAGACTCGGTTTAGATTGCTTCTATGCTCGGTGAAAGATTGAGTATGCACAATAGGGAGGAAAACCAGTGATATGGTAAATGTTTAACAATCAGCTCTTTGGGGGGAAAACAATGTATACTTGAGTCACTTTTAAGTTTAATTTACATTATGAATAGTACTCTGTCACTGTCTTCTTAAGTCTAGACAATCAACAAAATAATAATTTGTAGCATTTACCAATTTCTGAGGTATACATAATCACATTAAAAATTTAACAATGGGCTCTCTACCCTTTGAGCTATCTCTAGAACACCTCTTGAGAAAAACTCATTCCTCATTCACCGACTGGGTGTGTATATGTGTTTGTGTTAATGTGGGAATGGAGTTTAGTTTTAGGCTATAGCTTTAGAAAAGGCAAAAAGAAGGGATCTCAACTGTGAGTCAGAAAATGTAGGTCATTTCATTTCTCTGAGCCTCACTTTTCTCTTTGGTAAAATAAAATTTCTTCCTTCTTCTCTCTTCCCTCTTCTCTCCCTCCCTCCCTCCTTTCTTCCCTCCCTTCCTTCCTTCCTTCCTCCCTCCCTCCCTTCCTTCCTTCCTTCCTTCCTTCCTTCCTTCCTTCCTTCCTTCCTTCCTTCCTTCCCTTCTATTGATGCTATTCATGGCAGGTAGGGTGTATTGGCAACCAAAAATGGGCTCCTTAGCACTTAGTCAACAAGTGCCCTTGACTAGTTTGGCTTTTTCCCCTGAACTGAATGCTGTTTGTATGTTGGACTGGAGTAAGCTTGTCGGCCCCTTCACCTTGCTTCCCTTGCTTAAGCTGATGGAAAGAACCTGTGCTTTCCCGGTCAACCCCTTCACCTTGCTTAAGCAGATTGAAAGAACCTGTGCTTTCCCCGGCGTACCTTACACCCCCGCAGAAGCTGGATGGTTAAAAGCAGCTCCCGTTGGAGCCAGAGGCTGCTACAGGCACAGGCACAGGCACAGGCACAGCCACAGCCACAGCCACAGGCCACAGCCACAGCCACAGCCACAGCCACAGCCACAGCCACAGCTGAAGCAGGAGCTGCCAGTAGCAGAGCTGACCTACAGGGAGGAAGCTGAACAAAGACTTCAGGCCAGTGGGTAATCTTTTTACCATAGAGGGGGAAGCATGATTTTGCTTTATGCAATCATGCTTCTCTGTAGCCTCCTGGTTACTCTTTCAAGGCGTACTTATTGGGCCTGGAAGCTTTTGATCAATATATCAAAATGGGGTTGCTGGTTCATGGGTTGGTTACTGTGGAGCCTAAATATATGTTTTGATTCTTCTGCCTCCTACTTTGAGAGTTTCTTATATCCGGCGGTTCCGAACCTTTCAGACATGTTTATGATCCTCTTTGAGATTATAAACTCTGCCCTCCTAATACATAGGGTCAGTTCCTTCCAGCTTTATATGAGAAATTAATTATTTCTCTCTTGTATTTAATAACTAATTATTGAATCAGGACCAAGGTTTTTCCCTTTTCCTACTTCCTCATCCAGAAACCAACCAGTGTGGGAAATCACACTTAAAGAGTTACCCATGCCAAGATCTAAAAAGACAGTAAAAGAAATTTTAATTTTAGGCTAATAGGTGCATTCCTGCTTACTGTGTTTGCTCAGACAGATCTGAGAAGTATTAATTCTCTCTTTTCTCAGAACAGGTGATATGGAAATTGACAATCTCCTTAAGTCAAGATTTGGGTGACCTAAGTTACACTCCCCAAGACTCTCATTTTAATACATAGACCACCTCTCATGATAATATCCATTCTCTTGTTGACCAGTCAAAGTTGATTGCCACCCCTCGGGAACACCTACTCTTTCAAGGGCATGTAAACTGTGAGCCCACCGCCATGATTGTCTTTGGTCTAAGAAACATAGTCAAATGACTGTCTTTTTATTAATAACTTCCTGGCCATGTTAATAAAATGATTAAATTACCCAGAAACTATGTCTCTCAATCCTTTTTAATCATCACAGTTAGATCTTGTATCTTATGAACTTTGGGACAGGGAGGATGGATCAGGAAAGGTCTCACAGAACGGATGGTTCTTGACCAAAGCCAGTTGCTGAGGTGAGGAATGAGACCATAATGCACATCAAGGAACAGTCTATGAAAAGCATGGAGATGGGATAGAATGGCCTGCAAATAGGGGAGAGGGGACACAGCAAAGAAATGATATTTGCAATAGCTACCTCAGAGTTGTCGAATGGAAAGCAGGACTGCCAAGCAGCTCAGTGGATAGTGCACTGGGACTGGAGTCAAGAAGACATGAGTTCAAATCCAGTTGCTGTGTGACTCTGGGGAATTCATTTACTCTTGCTTGCCTCAGTTTGCTCATCTCTAAAATGAGCTGGGGAAGGAAATAGCAAACCACTCTAGCATCTCAGCCAAGAAAACCCCAAATGGGGTCATGAAGAGTCAGACAGGACTGAAAAAAAATGAATAAAAAGCAACAAAGTCCTATAGAAATATGAGTGATTGTCATTTCCCCTCTCCAACCTCACCGCCTCCCCCAAGGATCTCAAAGCACCCCAAGGGCAACCCCAGACACTGCAGTAATTTGCTCTCTTGGGGAGCAAGGGTCCTCTCTGGGAGCATTTGAGAAGGAGCAAAGAAGCCAGGAGCTGAAGCGTAGCTCAATGCGACAGGAAGAACAGAATTCTGGGGCTAAAAATAGGCTGAAGGAACCAGGCTGTCACCACTTCAGTTTTTTCCTGTCTGATGAGGCTTCTCGGGTGTAGGAGATCAAAAGTTATTTAAAACTAGACAAGACTCTGAGCAGATTTGACAGAACTGGGGTCCTTGTTTCGAGCTGCCTGAGGCTTTCCTAGCTAACCTGGCCTTTCTTCATTGACTAAAGGGCTTTGGGTTCATTGAGAAGGTGGGGTGGGGGAGGATGCTATTTTTTAAATTAATTTATTTTTAGTTTTCAACATTCACTTTTATAAGATTTTGAGTTCTAAGTTTTTCCCCCTCCTTCCGCTTTCCACTCCCTGAGACAGCATGCAATCTGATACAGGCTATACATATACAATCATATTAAACATATTAGTCATGTAGTGAAAGAAGAATCAGAACAAAAAGGAAAAACCATGAGGGAGAAAAAAAGAAAACAAAAAAAGAGAAAATACTATGCTTCAATCTACATTCAGACTCCATGGTTCTTTCTCTGGATGTGGATAGCATTTTCCATCAAGAGTCCTTTGGAGTTGTCTTAGATCATTGCATTGCTGAGAAGAGCTAAGTCTATCAAAGTTGGTCATCAATGTTGCCTTTACTGTCTACAATGTTCTCCTGGTTCTGCTCATTTCATTCAGCATCAGTTCATGTAAGTCTTTCCAGGTTTTTCTGAAGTCTGTCTGCTCATCATTTCTTATAACACAATAATATTCCATAACATTTATATACCACAACTTGTTCAGCCATTCCCCTGTTTCAAGATGACTTCCTTGATTCTTGGAGAGATGATGACCAGTATTACAGTCTTACATCTCCAACTGCCTATTAGATATCTCCAAGTGGGTAAAAGGAGGCAGCTAGGTGGCTCAGCAGTGTCTCCATTCACACTGCCAGCACTCCATACAGGCCCCTCATCACTACTCTCTTGGGTGGACTGATGTAGTCATTGGCTTGTTGGTCTCTGTCTTCAAGTTTCTCTCCATTCAAGTCCAATTGCCTTATCTGCCAAAGAAAGTTTTTTCTAAAGTACAGGTGAAAACAAGCCCCTCCTTTAATAAACCCTAGTACTTCCCTGTAACCTCCAGGATCAAATGTAAAATGCTCTGTTTGGCATTTAAAGCTTTTCTTCTTGGATTGGGGGAAGGCAAGGCAATTGGGGCTAAGTGATTTGCCTGAAGTCACACAGCTAGTAAGTGTGTCAAGTGTCTGAGGCTGGATTTGAACTCAGGTCCTCCTGATTCTAGGGCCAGTGCTTGACTCACCATACCACCTAACTGCCTTGCACTCAAAGCTTTTTATAACAGCATTCCTGCTTACCTTTCCCTTGACTTCCCTCCAGGTATTTTGCCATCCAGCAAGCCTTCCCTTCTTGCTGACCACCTCAGGGATGCTCCTTCTGCCTTTTCATTGGCTGGATCCCATGCCTGGAATGCTCTTCACCTCTCCTGGTTTCTTTCAGGGGTCATCTCATATCCCACCTTCTGCAGGGTGTCCTTCTGCGAGAGATTAAATGATGTGCCTGGGATCTCATAGACAGTTACAGTTACATATCAGAGGTGAGAGTCAGAGGACCTTGGTTAAATTGATGTCTCTGATACTATTTATAGTGGGACCTCAGTAAAGTCACTAAATAATAATGGCATTTTCTATCCTAGGCAAAGTGCTTCAGAGACTTCGTCTCACTTCCTCCTTTTCATTACCCTTAAAAGTAGGTGCTATTATTATCCCAATTTTGCATATATGGAAACTAGTCACAGAGAGATACTTAATGAATGCTTGTTGATTAACACTGAATGTTTTTTTAATGTACGAACCTACTGGACGGATGAGCCTGGACTGGCTGAAGCAGCAAGGCACTAGAGAAAGAAACAGGAGGTATCATGTGTCAGGTAAGTCAAATCAGTTTCTGATGGAGGTGGTCTAGGACCCTGAACACAAGATCCTTAGGAATACCTGTGCCCCTCCAGGCCACTGACCCTGTTTACAGCCAGAGTCTGCGATATTTAAAAAAATTCTGAGACCTAGCTTCTGGGTAATTGAATCATTTTATTAATAAGGCCAGCACATTATTAATAAAAAGATGGTCTTTTGGCTGTCTCTCTTAGACTAGAGACCCCTCATGGCAGTGGGCTCACAGTTTATATGCCCCCTGAAAAGTAGGTGTTCCCAAGGGGTGCCAATCAGCTCTGATTGTTTAACACAATGGAAGGTGGGCTATCTTGGGGTATGTGACTTAGGTCACTCAAATCTTGGTCAAAGAGACATCAATTTCTATATCACCTATCTTGACAAAAGGGAGAATCAACGTTTTCTCAGACCTGTCTGAGCAAACACAATGAGCAGAAATATACCCATTAGGCCAAACTTAGAATTTCTTCTACTGTCTGATTAGCTCTTGGCCTGGGTAAATCTCTAAGAGAAACTTCCCACATTGGTTGATTTCTGGATAAAGAAGCAGAAAAGAGGAAAAGTCTTGGTCTTAAAACAATAATTAGTTATTGAAAACAAGAGAGAAATATTCATTTCTCACAAGTCTTATATCATTGAGGGGAGAAATCAGTGTGGAGAAAGGGTCCACCTTCTTTACTACCAACAGCACTGGGTGCTAATCATCTGCCAGTGATGGGGCAGGTAAAATCAAGAGTCCTGGGGGTGGCAGCACATGTCAGACCACTGATCCTGCTCCTAGCTCAGTCCATGTAGCAAAATAGTCTCACCCTTATGAGCCTCAGTTTCCTCATCTGTAAAATGGGGCTAGTAACATTTATAATACCTTCTTCTTGGGATTGCTATTTGGCATTTTCTTGAATGACTGAGAATTTTGTGTGTGTGTATGTGTGTGAGCGAAGTGTAGTAGAGTGGACAGAACCCTGAATCTTGAATCCATGCTTTTTTATAACCTATATGACCCTGGGCAAGTCTCTTAGCTTGTCTGGGTCTCAGTTTCTTCATCTGTAAAATGAAAGAGTTGAACCAGATGACCTCAGAGATCTGAAATGACTTGTAACATAGACTACTATGAAGGGACCCCAGAGGCCACCAGCTCCTCCCCTCTGTCTCTTGGCTACTCTGGCTAGCTCAGGTCTTACCTTTGGCAAGATTCTGTGGATTATTATTTATCATTTATTAGCATTGTTCGAACCTAGCTTTAAATGGCTGGAAAATTGTCTAACCCAAAGAGATGATCGTGGAGGTCAGGCTGTCCTCTGAGACATTCCAGGCTGTAAAAATGCTTAGATCCCACCCAGTGCTTGTTCTGGATCCACCCAAAAGAGGTTCCTCAAAATAGATTGGCTTACCTGCTATAGACATTTCATACTGCCCTTCTCTGGGAGACTCTTCTGCTTATGTGAGGCCAAGCACGCAAATGCCCTTATGCCCTTGTCTAAACTGTATATAATGCAATGCTACAAAGTCTTGGGGCGGGAGCCTCCCCTTCTTTCCAATTCTCTTTCTCTACCAAATAAATTGGTATAAATAAATGTCTTTCGAAAACTATTTCAAATTTTGGGGTTTGTTCTCATGGATAGCAATTCCTTTTCCACCCCTCGCAGTGCCTTCCCTCTGAGATTGCCTTCCCTCCCCCCACCCCCGTTTGTCCCATATATTTCTTATTTGTACATAGTCGTTTGCATCGTCTCCCCCATTAGGCTGTAGGGTCCCTGAGTGGAGGGACTGCCTTTCTGCCTTTCTTTGTACCCCCAGCACTTAGCAAAGTGATTAGTAATAAGCCCTATATGAATATTGTGGTTGTTAGTTGCTGTTGCTATCATTCTTGAGCAGGTAGGTGGCATAGAGCACCAGGCTTGGAGTCAGGAAGAATCCATCTTCCTGAATTCAAATCTGGCCTTGGGCTCTTTCTAGCTGTGTGACCTTGGCCAAGTCACTTAACCCTGTTTGCCTCAGTTTTCTCATCTGTAAAATGAACTGGAGAAGGAAATGGCAAACCACCCCAGTATCTCTGCCAAGAAAACCCCAAATGGGGTCAAGAAGGGTTGGACATGAGTGAAATGATGGAACAAAAAGTAGCAGTAGTAGTAGTAGTAGTAGTAGTAGAAGAAGAAGAAGAAGAAGAAGAAGAAGAAGAAGAAGAAGAAGAAGAAGAAGAAGAAGAAGAAGCATCCTCAGCACAGTATGTGGAAGGTAAAAGGCACTTAAATAAATGTTAGTTGAATAAATGACTGGCTGACCAATCAAATCCAACTTTCCCATAGCCTCAACTCTATGACCTCATGCTACTATAAGACTATGTGATTATAACAATTAAAAAAATTCATTGGTATAGGCAATACCCCATGGTGGGGTACCACCAACAATGCAGATAACTACCCATGGATAACTTAATACACTAAGCAACTGTCTGGGTCCACTAGCTGGTCAAATGACTTTCCCATGGTCACAGAGCTAGTAAGTGATACAGGCTAGACTTGAACCCAGGTATTCTGGATTCCAGTGCTAGCCCACTCTCCACTATACCATGTTGCCTTGGAGTTAGGGTCAGACTAGGTTAATTGCCCAACCCAGTGGATTGGTAATTACATCAAATAGGAATATGTTGTTGCCAGTTCCTCCCGTGTTACTGAGGCCAGGAAGTACTCAATGTCCAGAATTGGAGGAATTAATTCTTTAGTTCATTCATTTTCTTCAACAGATTCTGGGAATGAGTTTTCCCCAGCCTGACTCTATGCCAGGAAAGAAGTCCTGGACTCTGCCAAGTCCTCCATTTCCAGTTCAAGTCAACAAGCATTTATTAAGGACCTACTGTGTGTCAGGCTCTGTAAAACACACTAGGGATGCAAAGAAAAAAAGATGAAAAAATCCTAAATGATCTCTGCCTTCAGGGAGTTTGCAAATGACTTACATTTCCCTTCCCTGTGAATCCTTTTTACCAAACCTGCACCCCTGCTAGATTAGCAGGGGATGGTTACTCTTAACAACTCCTGGAGAAGCGAGAGAAGATAAGCAATTGGGAAAAGTTGAAAGAGACCCAGAATCTGAGAACAAAGACTACAAGTACTTGAAGGTCTCCCATATTGTGTGGATTGTGTGTGTGTTTAATAATAAATTTTATTTTGTCTTCCATGAACATGTACCAGTATTCAAATCCTTGTATAATAATAGAAGATCTAAAGAAATGAAAAAAAGCAAACAAGCAAAACCTAAAAGGAGAGAAAATGTGATTGTAAATGATCGTTCATGTGCCCGTGAACTTTTGTTATTTATAGAGTGTTAAGAACACAGACGAGGCATGTTTACAGTCATTTGAATGAGGTTGTAATGCAATAGTGCTGTTTATTCCCATAACTCCTTCTGAGCCGTCTATGTGGGTATTTATCTGGGTTTGGTAGCTGTTATTATGGTTTTTATTGACATAGTTGCCAACAGGGTATGGATCGATAGGATTTTGGAGATCATTAAGTCTAGCTAGCTCATTTTACAGATCAGGAAATGTATGCAGGTCCAGAGAGGAGAAATTGAGTCAATCAACATCACAGAGCCAGGCAATGGGAGAGCTGGGACATTTGATAACAAGGCAGTAGGAATATTGAAATGAGCCTAGGACCGAGTCTAGTCACCTGGCTTCTAGTCCTAGGCTGGCTCCTGGCTATCCAACTACCTACCTTCAGTCCCTGAAATCCTGGGGATTTGTTCTGTGAAGCTGGGATTCAGTCAAAGGGCTGTATTCAAAGGGCCCTAGAGGGCCATGTGTGGCCTTGAGGCCACAGGTTCCCCATCCCTGCTCAAGATCATGTACTAGAAATGAGGGAAAGTGGGAAAGATAGGGAATGAGTTATCTCTCAGCTCATGAGAATTATAGAACACTATCTGTGATAATTGGCAATCTTATCTTCTCTCCTTGTATGTATCTAAAAGCAATGACATCAGGGTATCTTGCTGTCAGGTTGCCATAGTTTCAGGGAAGTGCTCCTCATAATCTTTGCTCTTTCCTACATGGTCCAAGTGGTTGGACCATGAGTCTCTGGTAGCATCAGTCACCAAATTGTGGCCCCAGTTACTTCCATCTCTTCTTATGGAAGTTTAGAAGTCCACATCTCAAGTTTACCAGAAGGAAGACATCCTGTCACAGAAATTCTTGCCCCAAATTGTGCTTGGGACAGGAATTCTTTCTCTCTCCTTTCTCTGCCCCAGTGAAGATCAGGGCAATCTTATTTCCAGTGCTGTGGCTCACAAATTCTGTCCCACCTATCTCTCTCTATGAAAACTTCTTGGATCCTTGGAACCCCATAGAAATAATAAGGTGATACAGGAGCCCCGAGTCCATTTGTAAAAGCCCTTTGCAAATTTTAAAATTTTGTGTGCCAGTTATTCTTACTGACTGTATGGTCTTGGGCCAGTCATGTCAATTATCTGAACCTCAATGATAAAATGAGCAAGTTGGGCTAGATGATCCCTAAGGTCCCCTTTTAAAGTCTACCATTCCAGGACTCTTGATTCTTTGAATCTGCAAGGGTATGAGTACAGCAGAAAAGTACCACTGGATAGTGACCACAGCTCAATAATATGAGAAACAAAGGTGATAGAGAGGAAGCTCCAGAAAGAGATGTGAAGGAAACAAGCAGAAACCCTTCTTTAGACTGACCTATCTGAGGTTCCCCTTATGGGACATCTCTCCTACCTCCGTGCCTTCAGTCAGGCTATCCCCCATGCCTGGAAGGTTCTCATTGCTCCCTTCTTCCTAGCTCCCTTGCCACTGGACTTCGATAACTCTGGAGGAAAGAGTGAGGCTGATGACTTTGCTCAGCTCTTCCTCACTAACATCCAATAAGTGCACAAGTCAAGATATCAGCCTGTGATATCATTGGTTCTCTTCGAGAACCAAGGATGAACAGCGACAAGACTCGGTTCAGATGTTAACTCCTACCTTTGCTTTTTTTTTGAACCCTCTTGTTACTAGTGCTCGTATCTCAACCTCCATATTTAATTTATAGGACCATGGGATCATAGTCTTAGACCTAGAAGAGACCTTAGCTTCCATTGAGTTTAACCCCCTCATTTGGCATATGAGGAAACTGAGACACAGAGAGATTAAATGATGCTTGGGGTCACAGAACTAGTAAGTATCTAAGCTGGGTTTTGAAGCCGGGTCTTCCTGACCATAGGTCTGATATTTTGTCTCCTACATATGCCATATTTTGTCTCTAATTAAATGTGTGCCTCTATTTTTCCCTTCAGTAAAATGTAAGTGTAAGCTTTGGGGCTCAGAACCATACCACTTTACTTTGTCCTAATATATTTACCAAGTAGAACACATCCCCTTGAATAACTCAGAGGTTTTAATTAGGTGTATACAAAGCCTGGACCCCAATCAGTCGATCAAAAGCCATTTCACTTAAGGTCAAAAGAGCCTACTCAGGGGGCAGCTAGGTGGCATAGTGAGTAGAGCACTGGCCCTGGAGTCAGGGGTACCTGAGTTCAAATCCAGCCTCAGACATTTGACACACTTACTAGCTGTGTGACCTTGGGCAAGTCACTTAACCCCAATTGCCCTGCCTTCCCCCTACCCCGGGGGAAAAAAAGAACTGAAATAGTTCAAATTAAAAAAATAAAAACAAAAACAAAAGAGTCTTCTTAGATTGGTTGAGGGACACCCAGTGTGATCACTTCAGAACCTGGAGATTCTATTAAATGATAAACCAGGTAATTTATTGTGGAGGGGTTAGGGGAAGAATCCAGCCAAAGCCTTAGCCAAAGCCTAGGTCTCCCAGATTACTTCTCCCACCTAGGCCACAGGAGAACCTTCAAAAGACCTGGAGGCTTTAGGACTTTTCCTGAGCATCCTAGCAGCATCCTAATAGCTGATGGCAGCATCTACACTAGGAGCTAAGGACAGCCTAGAGACTCTACAAGGAGACTAGCAGAAAGCTAAGCTATCCTGAAAGGGTATCCTTGAAGACTTCAGCAGAAGGCCCTTTGTCACATGGGCTCTATAACTTGAGCTCACTCTTCACTAGACTCTGTGAGTACTTGTGGGAGAGTAAAGTCTCTGATTTTGTGTGTGTGTATGTGTGTGTGTGGGTTGTTTTATAAGAACTTCTCCTATGCCAGCTTAGTAAAAACTCCTTTCTAAAAGCTAATTAAGCCTGGCTAATTGATAATTAAGAATAACTATAGGAGTAAAAAAGAAGCACACCAGTGGGGGCTCCTGAGAGATAGCATTAGAAAACCACCTGTAGCCCCTCAGGGTTAACTCTAGCACCCTAAGGAGAAACCTAATAGCTGCCCTTGGGGGACTCAACTTACCAATGTCAATGGGGGTTGGAAGGGCGGCCTCAGAGCAGTGCTCCTTGAAGGTGGGAATTTTTTTATTTTTTATCTCTGTATCTCCAGCACCTGGGCCAATACTGTAGGGGCTTAATAAAGGTAGGTACTTCATAAATACTTGTTGAACAGAATAGAGTTGAACTAAATTTATCTACAATTCTGTGCTCCATTCAGGAGACAGGCTGTCCTGGAGACAATCAGAGAAGAGAAAGGAAAAGGGGGTCACTGGGAGAGGCTGATCAATGACTAAGAGGAGTTAGCTGGGGAAATTGTTTACAGAGAGGGCAGAAATGCCAAAAGAGTTGAGATAGATGGGTGTCAAGAAATGCATGAGCTGAAGGAAGGGCAGAGAAATCACCATCTCTGAATGCTGACTCCAAGAAGAACTGCTCTCTATTGGACAAGGAGTCTTCCCATCCATGCTGCTTTTGCAGTAAAAGGGCAGACAAAGAAGTTCTGTTTTTCAGTTAACCATGTGACGATGTGCTCAAGGCTAAAGGGGAAAAAATCCATTTAAATAAATAGTAAGTTAATAAAGATCTAAATACTATGTTTGATTGTATGTCAATGATATTTTAAAGATTATTTGTGCCTGTAGTTGTGATTTGCAGTTCCCTTCACTCAATATATATATACATACATGCATACATACATACATACATGTGTATATATGTTATATATATATATGTATATACACATGTAATTTCATGCTATGGAGAACTCCCTGGGTGGAAACTTCTTCGAACCATTGTTGTAAGGCAACAATGCAGATTAATATATCCCTTGTAATGTATGCAGATTTTGGGGGGATGGAGTGGGAGGAAGGGTAGCACTGAGAAGTTACCCATAATTTGTCCATAGTCACATAGTTAGTGTGTGTCAGAGGCAAGACTTATTTGATCCCAAGTTTTCTGGAGTGGCTGACCCTTTATCCTCTATGTAATGTATCTTCACTTAATAATATTAATTATAATTATAATAATGGCATTTCTATAGCAACAGCTACCAGAATTTTGATTGGATGGAAGATATGGATCATATGGGCCTCAGAGAAGGAGAGGTTGCTGAGTGATGATAGGAGAGGGAGGGCCTGGTAGTTGCCATGGGTAGCACGTCATTCAGTTCCCTCACTTTGACCAGAGAGTTGAAGGGGGCGGGGTGGGGGTAAGTGCTGGAAAGGATGGCCAGGGAGGCTGTGTCATCAGGAAGGAGCCAGGTCTCAGTGAGAGCCAGAAGATGGAAGGAGTAGGAAAGGGAAAGATTTCAGATGCACAGCAGTTTGTTACCTATGGATCAGGCATTCTAGGGAGCACAGTGGAAGGGGTGGGCAACTTTAGAGTGGGGGTTGAATTGGTTTGAAAGGTTTAGGAATAAGGGAGTGAGCAAGGGGGATGGAGAATAAGGTTTGAACAATGACATTCAGGGGTTCAGAGTCACTGGTATGGGGAGAATATGACTGAGTCGGGGTATGTTAATCATTGGGGAATGCATTCAGGTGGTTATTCCTGGGAGCATGTGCATTTGTTGAACCTGCTTCTAGAAATGCCTAATGCTGTGGATTGAAGAGACCTAGCTCTCCACTTTGAGAACATGCATGTGTATTCCATGACTGTTTCCTTCACTTACTGTAAGGCAAAGAAAAGGCCTCTTCGCTTGGCTTATGAGCCAGAACTTAGCACACATACAAAAGACTCCCAGGGGCAAAATGAATTTTCATTTCCTGGTGGTGACCAAGGCAAGGACTTCTGTAAGCCCCTCTCATTGGGCAAAGAGATAAGAGTAAGTGTGGCAGTGGCCTCCAGATGCCACTGGGGGCCACTGCCAGGCATTATGATGGGCAAGGAGAACCTATTGATGACTTACAAACCAGAGCCAGCCACCTAAGCATAGGTCTAAGGGTTCATGATTACCTTCCTTCAACTCTTCTGTGAAGTCTTCCCTAATATTGTCCCCCTCCCACCTTGACCTCCACTTGGAAGTCATTCTTCCTCATCTGACAGAGACAATATCAAATAGATGAACAAATGCTAGCTGTGAATCAAGTAGAGGCTTGGGTTCAAATCCGACCTATGTAAGATTCAATTTCCTTGTCAGTAAAATGTGTCATTAACAACTGTAGTATCTGCCAAAGGGTTGTTTGAGGATATAATGAAACAGTGGAGATGACACACTCTGTAAACCTTAGAGCTCTGGAAAGGTAGGCCTTTATTCAGAATGATTGGGTCTGTGCTGAGAAGCAAAGAACTTGAATAGACTCTGAAGAGACATAGACTACAGTCTTGATTCTACACTTTTGTAACCTTAAACAAATCATTTATAGACAAACGTAAGTAAGAGCCAGCTCCTATCAACTCCTAAGAGTTGATTATTAAATGTTCAGTGTGAGCATTTACACCTTGGGAATTGACAAATGCTGTAAATAAGGCTTGATTTATTGTTTTGTTGATTGTTTAGACTTATGAAAGTAGGGGCAGATATGTTAATAATGTCTATTAAAATCAAAAGTATGCTGTGGGTATACCACCTCCCCTAGTTGGTTGTTAAACATTGACCAGCACACCTCTGCTTATGGAACATACAGGGTGTCCCTAAAGTCTGGACGCATAGGCAAAAATGCATATTTTGAAGAAATGAAATGAATGACATTTTCAACCACATTTTATTTAATTGGAATATTAACAAAAAACATCTTCAATATGATTTCCATCATTTGGGATGCAAAGGTTGATGCGCTTTGCAAGATTCATGTGAACTTGATGCAATAACTCCACACTGTGGTCAATTTTGCTATGTGTGCAGATTTTAGGGACGCCCTGTCGAATCCCACAGGTAGAAGGGAATTCAGGGTCATCTGCTCTTCTATGCAATCTTACAGTTGGAAGGAACCTCAGCATTCATTTAGTTCCACTGGTATCTGACCAAGAATCCCCTCTATGCCAGACCCCAGTAAATGGCCATCTAGCTTCCAACTGAAAACCTAGAGTAAGGGGAAACCCCCTACCTCTTTAGGCAGCCCGTTTCTCTACGGGACAGCTCTTATTGTCAGAAAGATTTTCCTGACAAGAAGCCTACATCTCATTCTCTGCAACTTCCAATCAATTAATCAATAAACTCTTATTAAGGGCCTACTGTGTGCCAGGCACTGTGCTACGCACTGCTTCTGGTTCGGTCCTCTTTGGCCAAGCAGAATAGTCTAGTCTTTCCTCTAGGTGACAGCCTTTGAAGTATTGGAAGACCAGCTCTCATACCCGCCCCTCCCCCCACCTAAACATCCCTAATTCCTTCAACTGATCTCCACAGAACTGTTCTCAAATCAGTGTCCTGGCTACCCTCTTACCTCCATTTTGTCCTGTATATATCCTGTATATATATATGACAATTTAAAGAATTCAGCTCTGAAAGGTGCCTAAGATATAATTTAATCATAAGATCATAGATCTGGAGGAAGAAGGTCACACAGGTCAGAAGGTCACATGGGTAGTGAGGGATAGAGGATTCAGACTAGGCCCTCTGACTCCAAGTGGACTGCTATTTCTACCAAGCAAGCCCTCCTTCTCCCACCTTCACTCAGTAGTCTCTACTTCTTTGAGGTCCATGCAACCCATATCTTCCATCAATCTGCTTTCTTCCATGTGGCATCTCTTCAAAATATTGGAGACAGTTCTTACCTCTCTGGACCTCAGTTTCTCCATCTTTAAAATAAGGACAAGATGATAGGAAAATAAATCTAGAGCTGAATGTGACCTCAGAGCCTATTTAGTTATCCCTCTTCCCTCATTCGATAAATGAGGAAAAAGGCTCAGAGAGACATGAAATGCCCAAGATTGCATAGGTAGGTAACCCACAGAGGAAGTATTTGAACCCTCACTCTTTGACTCCAGAATTATGATATCTGAGGTCCCTTCCAGGTGATATCCTATAACTCTGATGTGAAGCAGATGGTATGTGACAAGGTTGACCCTCCAAATGGTGCTCATGGCCAAAGTAAAGGCTGCAGTTTTCACAACGGGATGGTTGGCCATCTGTTGATTTGCTGTCATTGCCAAGACATCACCAAGTGACCCTGTGAATTCTCACTAACAAGCACCCAATAACTAATGAATCCAGCCCAAGTTGTACCTAAGCAGCAATCATTATGTAAGAGAATTCAGAAGGTATTGACGAGGTGGCATAGGAAATAAGGCCAGCAGATGAATTTAGTTCACTTTTATTCAGTTCAACAAAAATTGATTCTGTGCCTACTATGTTCAAAGCACTGTGCTAAACACCAAAGATACAAAGTCCAAAGAAGAAACAGTTCCTGCTCTCAAGGAGCATACATTCTATTAATTTGTAGGGTCATGGACCTTATCAGTCAGAGACTCATAGGCTCATGTCAGAGTTGGAAGGGCCATCTGGTTCAACACTAATTTTACAAGATGAGGAAACCAAGGTAGAGAGATGTTCATTCAAGGATACACAAGTATGAGTGACCAAACTAAAACTGGAACTCGGGTCTGGTGACTCTAAGTTTATCATTTTGCCCACTGCACCATCTTGTCTCCCAATGAATAAATCAATGAGTCAACACTATTCATGAGTGTTCAAAGCACCACATTAGGTTCTGTATCCCAGAATCATAGGATCTTGGAGTAGGAAGGGATCACATCATTATAGATCTGGAGTCAGAAGAGCAGGAGCCATCAAATCCAACCCACACCTGAACAATAAACCCTTCTACAATACACCTGAAAAGTACTCATCCAGACTTTGCTTGAAGACCTTTGTTGAGTGGAGACCCATCACTTCCTGGGGCAGCCTGCTCCACTTATGGATAGCTCTCATTGTTAGAACATTTTTTTTCCTGATGTCAAACCTAAATCTTCCTCCTCACCCACTGCACTCATTGCTCTTGGTTCTTCCCTGCTTGGGGCCAGGCAGACCATGGTTAACACCTCTTGTACATGACAGCACCTTGTCAGGGCATCATAGCAGATAGACAAATAGACTTGGACTCAGTAAGACCTGAATTGGAATCCTGCTCCAGACACTCATGTGTGTGATTCTAGGCAAGTCACTTAACTTTTCTTAGTTTCCTCAGTTGTAAAAATAATGATGATATCACTTAGTTATAGGTTTGTTATGAGGATTGGATGAAATATGACGTGTAGAGCACTTTGCAAACCTTAAAGTGTTATATAAATGCTATTATTATTATTATTATCATTGCATATTTAATTATAGCTAAATCCTTCCTGAGTCTTTATTTCTTAACAACCAGGCTAAACGTCACTAGTTCCTGTATCAGCAAGGCAATAGTCACAGTATCGATGATAATTGTGAACACGCCTATGTAGTTCTGTGTCACAAAATACAAGAGATTCTCTGTATAGAAGGCAGAAGCAGACCATTTATTCAGACACCAGAGAACCAGATCCCCAAACCAATAAGTCCAACCCATCCAAGCAGCAAGCAAATTCCAGAACTAGTAAGTCCACTTGATAATAACAGCAAAGAAACTAACATAACATTACAGCAAGGAGCCAAGCCATCTCAAAACCATTCCCACCCCCTGCTGGGGCCTTGCCACCAACAAACACACCCCAAGCACAGCTAGCACGTATCTGCTCTCTTCCTCAGTTCTAACCTCTGAGCATTTCCTGCTCCACACTTTCCTGTTCCTCTCATTCAGCAAGCTCCTCCCACCACACGTGAATTAGGTTTCCTGTGATGTAAGGTGGTCACATGGGCCTATTAATGGGTAGGAAAGATCTTCAAATTTAAATTACCATTACAGTTCCTTCAATTGATCTTTGCAATATCATGGTCCTTTGGGGATGAGGGAATGGGAACGGAAGATTTTTAGTTCCGGGGGGAATCACAAGTCAGTCTATTTCTCTTTCCATGGATCCCTACCCAGGCTGTAGGCTGCCTCCTTTGTAACTTCCTTTCTCTTTCAAGGCTGCCCTGATGTTCACTTTAACATAGGGACTCTGGGGAATTTAGTAAGGAAAGGACCTTAGGGGTCAACTAGTACATGTAGTAGATGAAAATGCTGAAGCCTAGAGAAAGGAATGGATCTGTCCAAGGTTCCACAATAGGTAAACATTGAGCCAGCCTTTGAACCCAGCTCCTGTCATTCCAAAGTTAGTTCTTTTCTCCCTGGACCACACTGCCTCCAACTGGATTTCATTTGGATGATAATAAAAACTAACTTCTATACAGAACTTTATGTTTTATAAAGTATTTCCCTTACAGCAGCCCTATGAGATAAGGTGATGAAAACATTTGGCACATGGATTTAGCGCTGGAAGGGAGCAAAGTACAAGTCACCTAAGCCAAACCCCTGGTTTTATAAATGAGGATACTGAGGCCTAGAGGTAAGGTGACTTACTCCCAGCTGCTAAGTGGCAGAAGGTAGAAGCAAACCATTTATGCAGACACCAGAGAACCAGATCCCAATTCCTAAGTGAAATTCAAAAACCAGGTCTTCTGATTCACACTGGCCCTGGAGTCAGAGGAACTGGGTTCACATTTCACTCCAATGTTTCCTTTCCTTTCTGTATGACCTTGGGTAAATCACTTCATATGTTAATAGTTTTAAAGCTGGGTATTAACTTACAGATTATCAAGTCAGACTGTATCATTTTAGGGAGGAGAAAAATAATGTCTAGTGAGGCAGAGACTTGTTTAGGATCTCAAGGCTAGTAGGTGTCTGAGGCAGAATTTGGACCCAGTTCTTCCTGACTCTGAGTCTGGCACTCTGTCTACTTCACCAAATGATTCTAATTTCCTCATCAATAAAATGTGTGTGTGTGTGTGTGAGAGAGAGAGAAAGAGAGAGAGAGAGAGAGAGGAGAGGAGAGAGGAGAGAGAAAAGAGAAGAAAGAAGAAGAAGAAGAAGAAGAAGAAGAAGAAGAAGAAGAAGAAGAAGAAGAAGCAGTAGCAAAAGAAGACAAGAAGAGGAAGGAGGAGAAGGAAGAGAAGGAGAAGAAGGAAGAGGAGGAGGAGGAGGAGGAGGAGGAGGAGAAGAAGAAGAAGAAGAAGAAGAAGAAGAAGAGAAGAAGAAGAAGAAAGAAGAAGAAGAGAGAAGGAGAAGGAGAAGGAGAAGGAGAAGGAGAAGGAGAGAAGGAAAGAAGAAGAGAAGAAGAAGAAGAAGAGAAGAAGAGAAGAAGAGAAGGAGAAGGAGAAGGAGAAGGAGAAGGAGAAGGAGAAGGAGAAGGAGAAGGAGAAGGAGAAGGAGAAGGAGAAGGAGAAGGAGAAGGAGAAGGAGAAGGAGAAGGAGAAGGAGAAGAAGGAGAAGGAGAAGAAGAAGGAGGAGAAGAAGGAGGAGGAGAAGAAGATGATAGAAGAAGAGAAAGACAGAAGAAAGAAGGAGGAGGAAGGGATGGAAGGAGAGAGAGAGAGGGAGGGGGAGGGAAGGGAGGGAGAGAGAAGAAGCGGGGAGAGGGAGAGGGGAAAGAAAGAGGAAGGGAGGGAGAGGGAAAGATGAAAGGAGGGGTTTTGGATTAGATTAGTGTTCAGGCAGTCTATGGAGTGGGGAGCTTTGTCCTGGACCTGTAACCTCTAAGGATGGTCCTGCATGTTTGATTCCATTCACAGAGGACTTTGCCCTTGATCATGCTCCATTGACCTGGTCCCCTTGGAGGAAGTGGTGATGACTACTGGACTGCGGCAGATATCTGGACCGTGGTCCTTTCTGCATCCCAGTTGCTTGACTGAAGTCTCTATCTCACTCATGCTGCCCTCCAGATGGAATGTGGCAAACCCAGCATTGATCAAAAGCTTGATGCCAACCTGGGAAGGCTGTGACAGATGTGCTAGAGACAGTATTTGCACAGAGAGGGAGACAGCAGTGATGGCTTCCCCTGGAGTGAGTGCAGATGGGGAAGGCAGGGATAAGCAAGTATGGCTGGGATTCACAATCTGAGCTCAAAACTTCCTCCCTTACAGCAGAGACCAGGAGTCTGGTGTGTGAGCACCTGAACCCCAGCAAGAGATACTGTGGCATCCATCAGCTCTGAATGCATTGTTGTGAGGAATGAGATTTAAAAAGCAGAGAAAGAGAGAATGTTCAAGTGAGGGGGAGGAGAGGAAAAGTGTAGCCCTGATCCAACTCATACGTCTAGAAGAAAATACTAAACAATGAAATTTAGGGCATCTGAACACAATGTTGTGAACTCCTATGGGCCGAATGACCTCTAGGGGGTGCCATAGCAGAGCTGAACCTAAAGTCAGGAAATCCTGAGTTCAGATTTAGCTCTAGCTTCAACATTTATCAGTGTGGGTGCGCACGCATGTGGGCACACACACACACACACACACACACGCACGCACACACACAGAGACAGTAGTAAGACACTTCTTAGCTATGTGACCCTGGACAAGTCACTTAACTTTTTTCTTCTTCATTGTCCTCAACTGTAAAATGGGGATAATCATAGCATCTCCCTCCCTGGATTGTTGTTGATAATGGAGGAGAGTGTAGAGTTGAACCATTTCACCAAGGGAAACTCCAGTACCATCTCCTACATTGAGTATTTCCTATTTTTCTGTCTCTCTCCATACCCCATCCAACAGCTAGTGCTCTCCCTCTCTAACTTCTTGTTCATTCACTTTTCTGTTGTGTCTGACTCTCTGTGACCCCATCTGGGGTTTTCTTGGTAAAGATGCTAGAGTAGATTGCCGTTTCCTTCTCCAATTCATTTTACAGATGAAGGAACAGAGGTAAACAGAGTTAAGTGACTTACCTAGGATCATATAGCTAGTAGGTGTCTGAGCTCAGATTTGAACTCAAGAAGATGAGTGTTCCTGACTCTAGGGTTAGGGCTCCATCCATTGTGCCACCTAGCTGCCCTCCCTTCCAAAGGACCTTGTGTTTATTCTTTATATAGTTGTTTAGTTTATCCTTATATGTGTACATGCTGTCTTCCCTTATAGAAGGTAAGGTACTGGGGAGTAGAGGTTATTTTTTTATATGTGTATCCCCAGCACCCAGCACAGTGTCTGGAACATAGAATGTGCTCAATAAATGTTTATAATTTAATTAATATAATTAATTAATAAATGTTTGTTGATTGGTTGAGAAGAGAGGATAGTGTAGCCAGTGCAGGAGTAGATGGCCTGGAATAACACTAGGGGATGCAGGGCTTGGAGGTCATGGTAAGGATGACTAATAATAACTACCATTCAGATGGTGCTTTGAGGTCTGTGAAACACTTTACATGTATTAATGTAAAGTAGGTTTAGGAGTACTAAGGCATAGGAGAGCCTTTGAACATGGAACACTTGGTGGTGATGGTAAGATCAACTGTCCCTATGTGTTTCTGGTATGGAGTGGAGGAGAGTTGGGATATTTGAATAATGATAATAACAAGCATTTATATAGACTCTGAGGGCAGCTAGATGGTAAAGAGTACAAGGCTTGGAGTCAGGAAGACCTGAGTTCAAATCCAGCCTCAGACACTTACTAGCTGTGTGACCCTGGGCAAGTCTCTTAATCCGGTTTGCCTCAGTTTTGTCATCTGTAAAATGAGCTGGAGAAGGAAATGCCAAACCACTCCAGTATACTTGCAAGAAATCCTCAAATGGGGTCACAGTGCGTTGGACACAACTGAATAACAAAATATAACACTTTAAAATATTATCTCCTTTGATCCATGGCAACTTCTTCCTGATGTCATGGTCTTCTTCGAGAGTGAAGGACAAACCACACAACACAACCCAGGAAGGTAAGTGCTATTATTATCTCATTTTATAGATGGGGTAAGGAGGTGGGGCAGACATGTTAAGTGACTGCTCAGGGCCACACAGCTAGTAAGTGTCTGAGGCTGGATTTGAACTCAAGTCTTTCTGATTCCATGTCCAAAGCTTTATCCACTGTGCCACCTATCTACCTATGAGTCAAGAGATAGTAGAAAACTGTGGTATAGGCTCTGACCTCATAGAGAAGGGAAAAAGGCCATTAGATAATGGTTACCGCAATTTGAATTGGTAGATAACTTTGTATAGTATGAATCTCAGAGGAGGAGAGGGTGCTGAGTATTGGTGGTAGAGGGAGAATCATGTTTATTGATGAGGCATCTAAGTAGGACTTTGGGGCTACTTTTGCTCCAACTTTTGGTAGTATTATTCCTCCTCCTACCTCATTTTAACAGAAGAAGAAACAAAAAGAAGCAAAATGTTTTGCCTCTGGCCACATAGTAAGTGAATGGTCCCTAGGTCTTCTGTCCAGTGCTTTTCCCATTGGATCTGTCTGAATCTTTTCTCTAGAAATAAGTGGTAATCTAGTCTCCACTTGATGTTGTCCAATGATGGGAAACTTACTACCTCCTTATACAGCACATTCCACTTTGGATTGTGGATTCTTAGAACCACAGATTTTGAATAGGAAGGGACTTTAGAGGGCATCAAACTCAAATAGAAATGGATTGCCAGGGGCTGCATATTGACTTAGAAAACCACAAATGAACATTATCTATGTTGCATTGTATTTTTATTTATTTTGTTCAATATATCCCAATTATGTTTTAATCTGGTTCATGCCCAGAACTTGACAGTTTTGCAAGTCAGGAGTTCTGTATTCCCCCCACCCCACCCCGAGTTTGACACCTCTGTCTAATCCTTCCATTTTACAGATGAAGAAAGGGAAGCACAGAGAAATTAATTAAATTGTCCAAGATCTCTCTTGTAGTCAGCAGCAAAGCTGAGTTTTGAAAATAGATCTTCTCTTAGCAGCTTCTACACTAAAAGACTGTAGGTCTTGGAACATTATGTTTTGAAGAGCAAAGGAACTGAGGTTGCATCCAAGGAAAATTTATCCAGCAACGTTGAGTATAATCCTGAATGAAAAAAAAGATATTTGATGAACTAAAAGACTTTCAGGTATTTGTAACAAAAGACCAGAACTTAGTGGAAAATTCTATATAAAAGATCCAGAATAAATATGGCAATCATTAAAGACTAATTATAAGGCACTGAAAAGGCTAAATTGTTTATTTATATGAAACTGTTATCAATACTCTTAAAGCTGTCATCATTACTAAGGTAGTTTGAAAGAAAGGTTGTGCCTGAGTCATGTATGATGAGATCATTCTAAAAAACAAAATTGGGTAGGAAAAGGTAAAAAAAGAGTGATTATCTCATAAAATGGGGTTTGAAAGGAAGAACTAATACAGAGGAAACAGGTCGGGGGTTTTGGGCAGGAAATGTTGGAACCTTACTTTTATATGGGTTGAAGAGGAATCAAAGGACACATCTGAAGAAGTTTAGAAGTCTTCTGAACTTCTAGAGAGGCGAGAAAACTGTGGATAAGGTGGGGAAGGCACTTTTAAAAGCATATATGGAATAAGATTAGGAAGGTGGGGAGGAATTTTAGAGCGGTGGGAAAAATAAGGAATAAGAGGGAAAAAGGAAAAGATAAGGTAACAGGGATAGGGTAAAAGAGAGGCTGAGATGGAAAATAATAAACAAAAATAAGATAGAGGGAAATTCACAAATAATAAATAGAATTTTGTAAAATCTATAAGAATATGAGTCATTCCCCAATTGATAAATGGTCAAAGGATAAGGATATGAACAGGCAGTTTTCCAATGAAGAAATCATTTTATAGTCTTAAAAGAAATCAATTTGTAGTCATATAAAATGCTCTAAATCATTATTGATTAGAGAAATGCAGATCAAACGACCTTGAGATATCAGTTTATACCTACCAGACTGGTTAAAATGCTAGAAGGGGGAAGTGGCAAATATTGAAGAGGATGTGAAAAAATTGGGACATTAATTCACTGTTGGTGGAATTTTAAAGTGGTCTAACCTTTTTGCAGAGCAATCTGGAATCATGCCCAAAGAGTTATTAAGCTACCAGTACCCTTTGACCCAGCAATATCATTACTTGGTCTATTTCCAAAGCTGATTAGAGAAACAGGAAAAGAACCTACATGTTCTAAAATGTTTATAGCACTCTCTTAGTGGTAGAAAATAACTAGAAATTTGAGAGATGCCCATCAACTGGGGAATGGCTGAACAAGTAGTGGTATATGATTGTGATGGAACACTACTGTGCTATAAGAAATGGTGAGCTCAATGATTTTAGAAAAACATGAGAAGACTTTCATGAAATAATGAAGAATGTAATGAGCTGAACCAAGATAACACTGTATACAATGTGACTGTATACAGAATGACTTTGAGCAAACTAGCTATTTTGTCTATCATAAATGCCATATCAGCCATAGAGGACATATATATGAAGAATGATGCTATGTACATCCAGAGAAATAACTGGTAAATAGAAGTATGTATAGAGTTATATTACATATATATACCTATTTGTGTCTAATGGTAGCTGTTTCTAGGGTGGGGGGGAGGGAAGAAAAAACTTTAAAAATTACATAATAATTTTGTTGTATATTTGAAAGGAATAGCAAGCTGTGCACAGTAGATCTGCAGTTTCGTGCACAGTTGTCTTTTTATTGTACTATGTTATGGAAATGTTTGTTTTATTCCATAAATTAAAAATAAAGTTAAAAAGAAATAAAAAGAAAATAGGTCTTCTGATGGGAACTGAAGATAAAATAAAATTGAATAAAAATAATTTTAAAGAAAAGGAAATAGGTTCCTCGGTTCCTAACCCATTCTGTTTTTCACAAGATCAGAAAATCCCTCCTTATTTTGAATGAAAAATCTGCTGCCCTATAACTTCAACTTATTTATCTGGTTCTCCCCTTTGCACCCTAGCAGATTAAGTATAATTTTTCTTCTATGGGCCAGATTTTCAGCTCCCTGTAAATAGGAACAGTGAAATGTGTTGGACTTAGTAAATTCAATGCTATGAAAGGGTCTGCAGCATGAGAAAATTTCTAAGAGGCAGTGTAGTGTGATGGAAAGAATACAATCTCTGGAATCAGAGAGCCTGGTGGTCCAATCCTGTCTCTGATGCTGAGTGACCTTGGGCAAGTGACTTGTTCTCCCTTCAGGGATTTCAATCTCTTCAATGGTAAAATGAGGGGGTTGTCTTTGATGCTCTTTCCAGCTCTAGCTTGACGATCCTTTGATCTTTCCCAGAAAATAGCTGGGGTGATATTATGTCCTGCTCCCAAGTGGTAAACTTCATTCCCAGAAACTCAGACATCCCAGACTTCATGTCCCAGAAAGGGTGGAGGGAGGTTGTCCAGCTCCCTATCTGGTTTGGGATTTGCAAAGGAATTAAAATCTGTCTTAGGTTGCCTTTTTATACCCTTCCTCCTTTTCCGCCCCCATTCTGGTCTGAGATACAGGCAAGGATAAACTAAGCTGATATTTCAGCTCCTTGATAGGATCTCTCCAACCATCTCTCTTTAATAAGATCCCAGACATTCGAGAAGGCTGATAACCTTATCTCTCTCTGCAGGTGTACCTCACCCTGCCTCTCAGTCTCATCATAAAACAGGATCTAAAGGAATCAGGATCCCAGCTACCTTCTTCTTCTTAATGGAAAAAGCCAGCCCCCAGAAAGGTGACAACCTTCTACTCTTATTCAGGCTCATACCTTGGGTTTGTGAAACTTGGAATGGTGGAATATTTCTATACACTTTCTCATTTATCCTCTGAAATGGCCTCAGAGCCCAGAAAGTTGTCAGGGAAGGGATTTTTGAGAATGATAGTTCTCAAGTGCAGAAAGGATCCTTAGAGATCATCTGGTCCAACTTTACTATTTTATAGGCTTAGTACAATGCCCAGGTTGGGGGCTTAAGAAATACTTGTGGATGGATTGGTGAGACAAATAAGGCTCAGAGACCTTCCCAAAGTTACACACATATCTAGTTGCCAAGCTGGAATTTAAAGCCAGAGCCTCTGACTCAAAATCTATTATTTATTTAACCAAATGTGGCCATTCCATTTTTATCTTTGGGTTCTCATAGTGTCTAGCACACAGCAGTTGCTTAATAAATGTTTCTTGAGAATCCCAAATTACTTTGTATTCTCTTCATACATATTTTGCATTTTACTTATATTGATCAGTCAATGGATAAGGAATGATGAAGAGCCTACTATGTGCTAGACCATGAGCTAAGAGTTATGGGTACTGTTGAAAGGAACATTTTTCATTTAGGCTTTCTCTCTGATTAATGAGACAAAACTCAGGACAGAGAGAATTAAAAGAATTTTTATTATAAGTACATCAAAGTAGCAATTCATTGATGGGCAGATCGCTGAAGATCAGTCATGGCTTCGAAGTGGGGACGGCTTTTATAGACAGCTCAGATAACCTAGATAGGTCCACCTCAGCAGAGGAGGAATCTCAGTTCCTCCCCAAGGTAGCAAGAACCTGATAATTTGCATGTGGGGGGATGTGACAAAGAGCCAGTGATACAAAAACTGCAGACTTGATGTCTCCTTCCCCACCAGAATGTGCCCCAACACTATTTGATAAGCAGGGCTAAAAACAATGGGTAACCGAGTCAACATAACTTTCAGTGGTACAAAGACAAAAAAGAAGCAATTTCTATCATTAAGGAGTTTACTTTCTAATAAGGGATGCAACATGTGAATATATAATCACATACAGAATATATACAAAATGAACACAAGGTAAATTTGGGAGGGGTAGAGCTATCAGCCGAGGGGATAAGGAAAGGTTTTATGGAGAAAGTAAGTGAGATGAGTTTTTTTTGAGGGGGGGTAGGCAGAGCAATTGGGGTTAAGCTTGCCCAAAGTCACATAGCTTGTAAGTGCATCAACTGTCTGAGGCTGGATTTGAACTCAGGTTTTCCTGACTCCAGGGCCGGTGCTCTACTCACTGCACCACCTAGCTGCCCCAGGTGAGATGAGTCTTGAAGAAAATAAGGGATGCTATGAAGTAAAGGTGAGGTACGAATGTATTTCAGGCATGGGGGACAGCCAGTGCGAAGGCATGGAAGTGGGAGATGGAAATGTGAAGAATGGAAAAGTCATTTTGGCTACATTGAGATTCTTGAGTACAGAAAAAAGTAACATAGTAATATATTAATATTTATTAATAGTAATATTTAATAATAGTATTTATAAATTATACATAATTTATAAATAATAGTATTTAATAATAGTAATAATTAATAGTAATATAAAAAAGTGAC
This sequence comes from Trichosurus vulpecula, assembly GCF_011100635.1. Classification (NCBI taxonomy): domain Eukaryota; kingdom Metazoa; phylum Chordata; class Mammalia; order Diprotodontia; family Phalangeridae; genus Trichosurus; species Trichosurus vulpecula. The sequence goes on along the minus strand of NC_050573.1, from coordinate 25,983,766 downwards.
ATGTAATATAAAACCCTAAGTTTGGAGAGCCAGGTTGGGAGCCAGGTTGTGAACAGCTTTGAAAACTAAACGGAAGTAAGAGTGAATCAGTCAGTCAATAAGCAATATATTAAGTACCTACTATGTGCCAGCAGCTGTGCTAAGTGCTGGGGATACAAAGAAAAGCAAAAGACAGTCCCTGCCCTCAAGGACCTTACAGTCTAATGGGGGAGATAATATGAAAACAACTTTTACAAGAGAGATATAGACAGGCTAAGTTGGAGAAAATCAACACAGGAAAGGCCCCGACATTATGGGGGATCAAGAAAGGCTTTTTGTAGAGCCATTGCAGCTTCTCAAACTGTGGAGTGGCATAATCAGGCCTGTGGTTTAGGAAAATCACTTTGACAGCTTTGTGGAAGACAGGTTAGAGAGAAGAGGCAAGAAGCGATGAGGGACAGAACTATGGTGGTGGCTGTGTCAGCGGAGAAAAAGAGACAGATATGAGAACAGTTGGGGAGGTAGAATTAGTTCAGCATCTTCTAGCCCAGGATAGTCACTTCTTTGACTTGTTTTTAGAAAGAACAAATACAATAGACAACTCAAACTGAGGCTCACTCAGTCTTGCTTAAATAGGTCATATACTTTAGATGCCAAGTGTCCATGGCAACATGGAGGCTGGAGTGGTAGAGGTAGTGGAGAGGTAGATTTAGAATAGGCTGCTCTTCTTCCCACAACTCTCAGGAAACAGCTCAAGACAGTCTTGACACAGTTTGTAACTAAAAAGGAATGGGGGGACAGAAAGAAATAGGGGAGAGAAAGGGAGAAGCAGTGGGAGAAGGAGAGGGAGAAGGAGAGGAAGAGGGGGAAAGAGAGAGAAAGAGAAAGAGAGAGAGAGAGAGAGGAGACAGAGACAGAGACAGAAAGAGGAGAGAGAGAGACAGATACATAGTCAATAGACAAAAAACATTTATTAAGCACCTACTATGTTCCAGGCACAGCCCTCCTGGCTTCTCAACCAACACGAGGACTCTGTCATCTCACAATATAAGCCCCAAGCCCTGAGTCACACATGATTTGTTGGAACGAGGAATTGCAGCTCAGCCCAGAGCATTCTCCATTGGATGGCCCCAATAGTCCAACTCAATCTCACTATCTATGGATGAGAAAAATTAAGGCCTGGGCAGCTGGATTGTCTTGCAAGGGTCATCTAAAAAGCAACAGAGCTGGCTTTAGAGCTATGGTCTAATCTATCCATTATCCTCACCATGGTGTAGTTGAAAGAACATTGGATTTTGTTACATATTTCCCAATTACATTTTAATTTGATTGGGGCAGCATTGGGGAATATTGTGGGCCACACTGGCCTCCTAAGCAGAGTGTTTGCCACCTATACTTCACAGTTCTAAACCCTACAAACTGTGAACCATATTTTGAACCCCCATCACCTGAGAAAGACCTAAAACCTGGATTGGCCAATCAGGAGAAAGACATTTTGGCCCACTATGAGCTTAACCTACCAAAATGCTTTGTGTGCTGTGGTGTATCAGACATGCTTTCCTTTGCTCTCTAAGTGAACCCAAAATGCCCTTTGCTGTGTCAGCAACTACAAGGCCAGATGAAGCTTATCAGGAGCATTCTTCTTTTTATGACTGTTCAGGGCACCATTTTGAATAATGAGACTTTTTCTTATCTTGGTACTTTATGGACACATGTTATGTTATGTTATGATATATATGTATATGTATATGTACATATAGTCATATTAATGATAAAAGAAACACAGACATCCTAGATCTATAATTTCAATTGGCACCTTGACATTCTCTTATCTTATTGTATTTGCAATCTATCCCAATTAAGAAATTCCTTTCTCATATTATGGAAACTATATGGAGCCTCACATATGGAGACTATAATTTTGGCTGACACAGGCATCCTGAGCAAGGAAGAGTGGGAGGGGTGAGAGGGAGTCGCTCTGAAGATTATAAGGTCCCCTTTGTCTATATGTCCTTGGGCTCATTTTCCACAATGGTCTGCCATGCAAATCTCTGTATGCATGTTTCACCAGTTTTGAAAGAAATAATCATGCACATACAGCCTAATTTTTTTTGTCTTTCTTAGAATGAACTCAGTAATGGTTGACAAAACATAGGCAGCTAGGTAGTACAGTGAATACAGGAGTCTGAATGATCTGAATTCAAATCCAGCCCAAGACACTTACTAGCTATGTGATGCTGGGCAAATTTCTTAATCTCCGACTTCAAATGCAAAATGAGTATAAACAGTATCTACCTCCCAGGGTTGTTGGAGGATTAAATGAAATATATTTGTGAAGTGTTTAGCACAGGATGGGCACATAGTACTCATTTCCTACATTCCTTCCTACAAACATATGAGATCCAAGGACTTCTCTCTCATTATTGAGATTCAACTTTAAATTCAGTTATGTACAAGGCATGGTACTGGGTATTGGGTATGCGAAGATAAGATGAAAAACCATCCCTGATCAGGAAGAGCTAATGTTCTCCTGGAGGACACAATTAAGTCCCAGAGAGGTAAATAACCCAAGGACAGAGAAACTACTAAGAAGCTGAGGATCAAGAAAGGCTTAGCACCAGAGGAGAAACCCAAGTATAGCCTCAGAGGAAATTAGGGATTCTGAAAGGTGGAAATAAAAACAAATGCCTCCATCCTGGTGGAGGCATTCCAGTGTGCCTGGAGGTTAGAAATGCCAAGTCAAATATAGAGAACAGTTCAGGTTGTCTAGAACCTAGAGTGGGTAATGGGAAATGACTGAAATCAGTGATAAAACACTTATTAATCATTTACTATGTACTGAATGTTTTGTTAAACACTGGTGATATCAATGCAAAAAGAGAAAGTTCTTGCCCTCAAGGAGCTTACATTTTAATAGAGGAGTGGTGGTCTAGGAAGGGCATTTTGGTTAGGAAAGTTACAGCAATAGTGAGTGAAGACATTTCAGTTGTTCAGGCATTTTTTCAGTCCTTGGTAGAGTCTGGAGTGGTTTGCCATTTCCTTCTCCAGCTCCTTTTACAGATGAGGAAACTGAGGCAAACAGGGTGAAGTAACTTGTCCAAGGTCACACAGCCAGTAAGTGTCTAAGACCAGATTTAAAGTCAAGAAGAGGACTCTTCCTGACTCCAGGCCTGATACTTTATCTACTGTGCTGCTTAGCTACCCTGGGAATGAAGAAATATGGGAATAGGTTACCATGGCTGTCTACCTGGAGAAGAAGGTAGAAGCCAAACTGTGAAAGTATTTAAATACCAAATGGAGGAGTTTGTATTTTATCCTAGAGGCAATAGAGAGTTACTAAGGCTTCTTGAGAAGGGCAGTGACTTTGTGCTTTTGGCAGAAGCATGGAGGAAAGACCAGAGAGGGAAGAGACTGGAGGCTAGGAGACTCAGAGACTCTTGCAAAAGCCCAGGTAAGAGATGAGGAGGCCCTAAACTAGAGTGGTGGGCTTGTGAATCAATAGAAGATGAGTGGTAGTGAGGAAAGTTACAGGTGTGGCAAATAGAGAGATAGTGGCAGAGATTGCTGCCTACCTGGTAAGGTTGGTTGGGGTAGTATTAGCCAGTAGGAAGAGGGTGAGAGGTAGAGGGAGGAAGAATCAGCAAGGTTGGCAGCTGTTTGGATGGGGGGGGATGAGGGAGAGAGAGAGGGGTAGAGGAAGACTGGAAGATGGTAAATGACTGGGAGGATAATGGTACCCTCAATAGAAACAGAAAAATATGACGGAAGGATAGGTGAAGGATAGGTTTGGGACAGAGTGGGGAAAGATATCGAGTTCTGTTTCGGATTTCCCACTGTGATCCCTATCTGGAAATTTAGTGAACAAAATTGTCATATTCACAGAGTCACAATAATTGATTAGACAGTAAAAAGTGCCATCAGCTGGTTGTTTTATCAACACAAGCCTTCCCAGCCAGTTGGAGTTTCTTGTAACTATATCCACTGGTTTTATTTTCAATACAGCAGGGACTGGCTTGCCTTGTAGTAATTTGGGCACCATGTGGGTACAGCTGGGAGGGGAGGGGTTGAGGCAGCTCCAATCTCTGCTCAGGCTCTACCCCTCCTGCCTCTGTCTGACAATCTCATCCCTCAGGAGGGTCACTCTGTTTCTAGTCTAGGGCTCAGTGGTTGGCAGACTTCACCAAACATCCAGCAGTATACAGTGAGTAGGTGTTGATGGGTTCCCCTGTGGCCATTTCATGGTCCACTTCTTTCCTACTGGGGCCTGGGGATGAGATGCTGGCATTGTGATTGTTTCTGATGGTCCTTGTCCCCACTGCTGCTATCGCTTTGGCTGTTCCTCGGTGCCAGACACCTCACCCACATAGTTCCTGCTCCTGGCCCCAGCCAGCATCCCAGGGAGCAGACAGACAGCTGGGGGAGCTGGCGGACAGCTCATCTCCTGTTTGCCTTCCATAGTACTCCTGGGCTAGACAAAGAGCGAGCAAAGAAAAGGAAGGAGGAACATTCATTTCAATTATTCTCAAAGAGACTGTTTCAAGGTTTTCTGGTCTGTATGACTGGAATCTGTAAGACAAAAGCAGGAAAGGCCTTGCTCATCCCCAAACCTCTCCATAGTCACGATATGCTAATACGTAATATTTATGGCAGAGATAGGCATGATATGAAAGATGCAGGCACATTTTGGGGCATTTTCTCACTCCCTAGGACTAGAGCAACCACCTAGAAAACCAGGTTACATGTATTCGTACTATCCTTTCCCTTCCCCCACCAACTGGCTCACCATTTGAAAGCATGAAACATGCTGAATTATGGGATTATGGATTTGGGGTGGAAGGGATCTTAGAGGCTAAATCCCCTTATTTTACAGCAGAGGAAACAGGCCTCTAGGAGTCAGCAGCTTCTAGAACTATATTTGTGTTTCAAATGGAATGTAATAGAGTACTTTCTTATTTTTGAGAATAATTTGTGTAGTTTTGGGTATTCCAGTTATCTGTGTTTGTATCTTAAGCTTCTACTGGACTATAAGCTCCATGAGGACAGGCATCACATCTGATCTAAACCCTGTGATTCCCAGGACAGTGCATGTACAATAAATGTTTATCAATGAATGAATGATTTCTACCTAGAGCCTGCTATCATCCTTAGCCCTAAAGAACAGAGGATCATAGATTGTAGAGCAGGAGGGAATCTCTGGGGACATCATGTCCAACCCTTTCATTTTACAGCTGAGGAAACTGAGGTCACTTGTGTCACACATTTAGTAAAATATCAGAGGTGGGGTTCGAACCCAGGACTTTTAATTTTATAGATAATGCTCTTACCCCTTGTACCGCATTGCCTGAGTAAGGAGTTCATACCTGTTGTCCTGGTCATGAACAGTCTTTCCTGATGGCATCTCATGGCAACCCTGTAAGGTGTGTGTGTGTGTATGTATGTTTGTCTTTCATTCTCAAAGAGGACCATGACATCAGGGAAATGATGACATGACCTGCAGTTGACATCGATTTGCATGAGGGAGGGCTGTGCAAGGTCACCAGCCTCACTTTCTCCTCCAGAGCCATCTGGGTCCAGTGGTCTGATATTCACCAGGATGACTGGAGGTGGCCCAGGATGCATTGTGAGACCCTGCACTTTTTGGCTAAGGTCTTTCTCAGGTTCTCACTTTGAGTGAGGTAATGCCCATTCAGTGGATAGGCCTCTTTAAGAAGTGAATTTTGGGGAGGCAATTGGGGTTAAGTGATTTGCCTAGGGTCACACAGCTAGTAAGTGTCAAGTATCTGAGGCTGGATTTGAACTCAAGAAGGGCAAGTGCTCTATCCGATGCACCACCTAGTTGCCCCACCCTGTAAGGTAGATACTACAGGACCCACTGCTTTTTCCTCTATGCAATACTGCCCCCCAACAGTTAATCAACTAGCATTTATTAAGTGCCTACTGTATATTAAGCACTATGCAAGGTCTGAGCAGGGGAGGTTATTACTGATCTGGAAAGGGTTCTTGAAAGAGGTGCCATTTGACTATGACTTGGTAGGTGGTCGCATCAATTTCTGGGATTTAAATGATCATCTCTAAGCAGATGATTCTCAGATCTATTAATCCAGCCCTCACCTCTTTCCTGACCTCAAGTATCGTATTTCTACTTACCTATTGAACATCTCAAACTTGATGATCCATAGACACCTCAAGCCTAGCATTCTCAAAATGAAATCTCAATCCTCCCTTCTACTGAACTTGCCTGTTACTACTGAGGACATCACCATCATCCCAGTCACCCATGCTTGCAACCTAGGTGTCAGCCTGGACTCCTCTTTTGTACTCACCCCACAGTCCAGTCTTTTGTAAAGCCCTACCTTTGCTTCCTTCAAAATATTCCTATCTTATGTCCTCCCCTCTCTACCTGCAAACCCACCACCATCATCTCCTTATGCCTGGACTCTTTTCAATGCTTCCTACTCCAGCCTACCCTTCACTCAGCCACCCAAGTGATCTTCCTAAATTGAAGTTCTGAGCATATTAAACACCTCCCTCCCCATTCAATAATCAACGGTGGTTTCCTATTAATGACAACTAGCATTTATGTAGCCCTTGGAGGTTTATAACACTCTCACATCACCCTTGCTACCATTATTCCCGTTCTGTAGATAAGGAAACCAAGGCAGAGGGAGGCTGAGTCACACAGCAAGTCAACAACTGGAAGCAAGATTTGAATTCAGATCTTCCTGACTCCAGGTTCAGTGCTCTCTCCTCCAAGCCACCTATTCGCCTATTATCTCCAGGATTCAATATCAACTCTCCTGTTATTCTTTCAAAGGCTTACACAACCTGATCCCTCTCTAACTTTCCAGTTTTCTCACATTTCGTTCCCCTCCAAGACCTCTATGACACAGTGACACCAGCCTCTTGGTTCTTCCTCATACTTGACCCTCCATCTTCAGGCTCAGAGATTTTTCAGTGGTCATCTCTCATACCTGGAATTCTCTCCCAATTCTCCTCTGCCTCCTCCCTTCCTTCAAGACTCAACTCAGATCACATCTTCTGCAAATACGTAAAACATCTAAGCAGCTAGGATGATGCCATAGCGCGCACAACACCAGGCCTGGAGTCAGGAAGATCTGAGTTCAAGTCCGGACTCAGATACTTCCTAGCTGTGTGATGCTGGAAAAGTCACTTAACCTCTGTCTGCCTCAGTTTTCTCATCTGTAAAATGGGTAGGCTGGTTGTGAGGACAAAATGAGATAGTAATTGTAAAGTGATTTGCAATTCTTTTTATTCCCCCTCCCCCCAAGGCAAACAGGGTTAAGTGACTTGCCCAGGGTCACAAAGCTAGTAAGTGTCAAGAGTCTGAGGCTGGATTTGAACTCAGGTCCTCCTGATTCCAGGGCTGGTGCTCTATCCACTGAGCCACCTAGCTGCTCCTATGCTTCGCAAGTCTTAAAATGCCATATGTATGCTAATTGTCATCATTATTATATTTTAAACAGACAAGGAAACAGGTTCAGAGATGAAATGATGTGCCCCAGGACACTGTTTCAACAATCTTGCTAGCAGCTACTGTGGCTGTGTCAAACCAACAACAACCAGCTCACAGAATGCTGCAAGCCCAGGTTCTTTTGATCTGCTTTACTAAGGAAAGCAACATTAAGGGCTTAACAATCTTACTTTAATCCAGCATACGGACATCATTCACTTAGTTGAGGGGAAAAAGCCAGCACCCTGAACTTCAGAGCAAATACAAACAAATTACAAACATATATTTGTGAACAGACCAAATAAAATTCATAGTTACCAAGGAACCATCAACATATGAGTTCAGCCAGGAGCTTGACAAGGCAGGCTCAGAGTCACGCGCCATTCCTGCCGTGGCTCAGAGCTCCAAAACGGAAAGCCAATCTCTGCGTTTATATATCTTGTTCAGGGTCAAAGGTGAGTCACACTTGCGACTCACCCATGTGACCTAAAATCGTCACAAAACCATGACTTAAACCCATGTGGTCTAAAAGGCTCTGATGTCACAAACATGTCACTTAAACCTATGTAAGCTAGGCTTTCCCTTGAGGCAAGGAGGTCATCAAGGACCCCTAATTTAATCAAGGAAACAAAGGCCAAACTCTTCCAGGGCACTTGGTTGAATAAGTGCCAAGAGCCCATCTTGATTCCCAATATAGACACACAGCTAAAAAGAATCCAGAACCAGACCCCAGGCTTCCAAGTCTGAATCCTGTAATTTTTTCCACTTTTGGGCTGCTTTGATGGATGAATGCAACATGATTAGTTGATGTATTGAGCAATTAAATCTGACACTTCTCCATCCATCAAACCCTCACTGCTGGCAGCCCTGTCTTGTCCTTGGGTATCCATTGTTTCAGAGGTGCAGTGGGCCTCCTTGGGGTTGGGGAGCTTCCCATTATTAATGGGTATGATTACAATCTGTCCTTCCAGCTTGGAACATCTCAATGCTCTAAAGAAATCCCAGTTCATGGCTGGAAATGGGGGTCCAAGGATTTGAGTTCAAATCCTGTTGCTGTCTCTGACACCTGTGTGACCCTGGACAAGTCACTTATGTGCCTTGTTGCTTGTGTTTTACCCAGGGTCACACATCTAGTACACCCAAGTTTATCCTTGAAGGCTTGACTTCCTCCCACCAAACAGAAATTGGAGAAGTTCAATAGATTAGATTATGTCCCAAAATATACATGGATGAATGAGGTCTCTCACTGTAAGTGAGATCTCATTTGAATTGAGAGAAGCCCTAATTGCACCTAAAGTGAAATCTTCCCAAGTCTCTAGGGTGGCAGGCTAGAAATCAGGGACACATTGGAGTACTGACTCCCCTACATGTTTGCCAGTTCTCATATTCTTTTTTTCTCTTTCCATGGCTCTCTCCCCAAAGAGAGTCTGGAACCACCTGTATGTCTCTCTCTCTCTCGAATCAGGAAAGATGAACATGTTTCCTCCCCTTGGTTCTCTTGACAATCCTGCCCCTTACATAGGCAGACAATGAATCATCATTCCCTCCACTGATCCAGAATCATGCCTAAGCAGCCATATGAAAACAAAGGGCCAGGAAAGTTAATTTGCTCAAGGTCACACAGCTAGTAAGTAATTGAAGTAGGATCTGCTATCTGACCCCAAAGCCAGCGTTCTTTCTGTCACATCTCGTCACACTGTTGTCCGAGCATTTCATGGTCTTTTTTCTCAAGCATCCCTTGCCTCTCCAAGTTGTATCCTAGACCTATAAAAACCTTTGAAACTTGGGTTGTCAATAGCAGACCCATGTGTCTGCAGTGGGGCTTACAATTCCAAGGCTAGTATTGTTCCCTCCATACTCTATTGCCTCTTGACTTTCATAGCGTTGTGTTTCTCAAGTCCTCTGGGGATAGGCAGCAAATTTGAAGCTTAGATCATAGGTTTCCAGTACTGGAAGGCTCATTTCTTTTTGGTGGGAGCCATATCCTGCATGCTGGGAAAAGCACCTGAAAGTTTGGAAAATAAAGCTAGCTTTCCACTCCTCAACCAGACAGCAAAGGACACAGAGTGACTGATGGGAAGTGGTCACCATGATTTAGATGAGGCCTGAGTTGACATGGTAACAAGAACCAGTGTGATTCAGCTTGGACAGGTGCTAGCCTGACCTACCCACTATGCCTGAGAGCTGGACCCTGGTCATTTTTCTTCCTTTTTGGAAGGCATGAAAAAATCCCAATGATGAGGAAGTTGAAAGAGGAGGGGAGAGGAAGCTGTCATTACAGAGGCCTATGGCTAAGCTTAGTCATACCCAGGCCTAGGACAGAATAGTCCTCTTGATTCCCTCCCTTCTCCATTCCCAGTTTTTGGTTTGTGATCACAGAATCATCGCATCTCAGAACTGGAAAAGACTTCGGAGGGTGTCTAATTCAATCCAAACCTGAACAGGAACCCCAATATAGCCTCTCCATTATCCCTACTCCCTTACCCCCTAGTCTTTTCTTTTCATGTTAAACAGAGGGCATATTCAAAGAATTATTTCAGTGGAATAATTAATGACTAAAACTGTAACCCAATTAACCTACCAGTTATTACCTAAATTTGAGATTCTGTTTCCTTCCTCTGTTACTTAACTCAAGCTGTCCCTCATGCCTGGGATGCCCTTTCTCCTCACATCTGCCACCTAGAATCCCAATCTTCCTTCATGATTCAATTTGGCAGCCATTTCTTGTATGTTTTGTGTCCTCCCTCTACCCTCTTGGAATGGAAGCTCCTTAGGTGTAGGGATAGTTTCATTTCTGTCTTCACCTCTCCATTACCTAGGACCCAAGGACAGCTCCCAGCACACAGCAGGTGTTTAATAAGTGTTTATTGATGGATGAATTGACAAATTCCTTATTCTGGCATTGAAAGCCCTCCATAATTAAACCCTAACTTATTTTTTTCTTCTATCTGGGCCCACTTCATTTCTACAATTTTGCATAGAATATCTTATTTCACCTTCAGAACAACTCTAGGAGGTATGTGGAACATAATTTTCATTCCCACTTTACAGATGAAGAAAACTGAGGCCTTCTCAGAGACGTTAAGTTTAGTTCAGTTCTATAGATTATTTGTTAAATATCTCAATAAATGCATATTGATAGATTAGAGAATTTTTCCATGTATTTTTGCTTTGGTATCCTTAGTACCTAATATAGTTCTTGACACATCATAGGTGTTTAATACATGCTTGCTGATTATCAATTGGTTTTATCCCAAGCCTTTCAACACAGGATGTTGAATATAGTAGGTGCATAATAAATGCTCATTAACTATCTTGAATTTTATCCCAAGCACTTAGCACAAGGTGTTGGGAATAGTAGGTGCTTAATAAATGCATATGGTTATCTATTATTTTTTATCCTAAACATTTAGCACAGGATGTTGAATATGATAGGTGCTCAAAAATGCTCATTAATTATCCTGAATTTTATCTCAAGCACTTAGCACAGGCTGTTGAATGTAATAGGTGCTTAATAAATGCTTGTTGCTTATCGATTCATTTTTATCCCAAACATTTAGCGCAGGATGTTAAATATAGCCGGTCCTTGATAAAGGCTTCATTACTGATCAATTTTTATCCCAAGCACTTTACACAGGGAGTTGACTATATTAGGTGCTTAATAAATGTTTGTCAAACTGAATTGAATTAAGAAACCTGTAAATAACACAGCTTATTGGTTTTATATGAAATCATTTGTTATTCTTATTTGTATATTTGAGTGTTTGTGTTTGTTGATGGTTATTAAGCTTAGAATAAATTTAAACACAAGTGAAAATAATAATTCTTATGCTCTTAGTGTGAGAAATGGGCATTATAAACTGCAGGCTCGTAGAAATGACAATTCTTCTTATTATAAATTATGATTTATAATTATTTATTATGATAAATTATTATTATTTCTTTATCAGACTTCTGGGCTCAGAGGGAATGGGAAATAGGACAGGTAAGTTTTGATGGTGATGGTGAGGGAAGTGGACAGTCAGACAATGTCTGGAGCATATGGTATTGTTTGGAGGTGGTGGCTTTTTGGGTAGTGTCAGAATAAGGGCTCTGGGGGCCCAGGAGACACCGTGTGGTCCCTAGGGTCTTGGCAGAGGGTAAGGGTGGGGGTGGGGTAGGATTAGGCCAGTGGTTAACATTTGTCCACTTTGCCTTTGTTAACGCCAGCTTCCTTCCACAACCTCTGACAGCATCCCCTTGCCAAAATCCAGTTTAAATTACTTGAGTTTTATCCCCACGTTTAATTTCGTTTCCACTCCCTGATAGGCTCCCGGAGTTTGCAAATAGAGACCCAGCTTGGGGATGTTAAATGACTGCACTTGGGTCAGGCCGAGGGCTGCTGCCAAAGAGGGCACTGCGCTCTCCGCAGCCATATGGCTCCGGGTGGCGACTGGAGATGTGAGCGCACCGACTGTCCTGAGCCAGAGCTCTGGTGGGAGTGAAAGGGGGCGGGGTGAAGAGGGGACCCTTTAAATGCCACAGTAGTGAGAGTCACAAAAGCTGTGGCGTCACTGACTCCTCCATTAACTTCCCTTTCCAAGGAAGCCGTGAGGAGTGATTAAAGGATGGATGTCAAACTCTTCCCGTTATTTATTTTGCTATAAAATGGGTATTTTTCAAGGTAACACACATCAGGAAGGCTCCGAAGAGTTTCACACCTGACAGTCCATATTTCTCCGAGCGGACACTCCTCCCATGCAAACTCTACCTCCGCCTGCCAATTGATTGATAATGTATCCTTCAGCTTGGCATTTTGTGCCTTTCATGTTTCCCTGAGTACCCTATGGAGCTTCCTGGCCCGTATCTTTTCCGGGATGACAGCTGATAGAGAGTGACTTCCTTGCATGTTCAAGGCTGTTTATTTTCAGTCTCCTCCTTCATCCCCCTCCCCCTTGCATTTTGTACTTGGTTAAACTACAATGGCCTGTCCTTGGCCTTGGGATAGAGCTTATCAGCTGGAAATCGTACAATGCCCTTCCAGAGAAGACTTAAAATAACAGCAGCTAACATTTAAATTGGGTTTTGAGGTTTGCAAAGCGACTTACAAATGTCATCTGATTAGATTCTCATTAAAAACCCTGGGAGATAGGTGCTATTATTATCTCCCTTTTATGAATGAGGAAACTGAGGCAAACAGAGGTTGAGTGACTTACCCAGGGTCACAGCGCTACTAAGTGTTTGTGGCTGGATCTGAAATCAGCTCTTCCGGATTCCAAATACAGCACTCTATCCCCTGCCCCATCTAGCTGTCCCTCACTTGTTTCCCTGGCAGTGCAAGTCAAAACATCACCCTCTTGATGTCATTGGTCCTCTTTGAGAAGGAAGGACCAACAGCAACAGCAACAAGAGCGATATGGAAACCTAGAGAGGGCAGTCTTTCACTATAACAAGCGTTCATATCTGGAGTCCATAGATTCCCTCTGAGTCCTTAGTTAGATTCCATAGAGTCTGTGAACTTGGATAGGAAAAAATGATTCTCGCTGAAATTTAGCATTTCCTTCAAATATGAATGTAGGCAAGCCATGCTGTTCTGAGACAGGGTCTGTAGATTTCACCGGATTGCCAAAGGGGTCCACGACACACAAAAGGTCAAGCATGCCTATACTATAAATATGCTGCAGTTGTGGAGCTGGAGAAAGAAATCGGTTCTGGGAACCACATTTTAGGGTGCTTGTTGACACCCTGGAGAGGACTCAGAGATGGGTAAACAGATTGGGAAGGTGACTGGAGACTATGCCTTGCAAATATTAGTTGACAGGACTAGAGATGTTTAGCCAAGAGGAGAAAAGAATTGGACAGGTATGCTTGAGTGATGGACTTGTAGACAGGAAGACTTAGGTTCAAAACCAACCTCAGACACTTACTATTTGTATGACCTGTGCAAGTCACTCAGTCTGTCTCAGCTTTCTTTCTTCATCTGCAAAATACATAACTTCTGAGGTTCCTTCTAATTCCAAGTCCTTAGGACCTGATGCTAGTATCTCAAACCTCCAGAGGGTGGCCATTCCATTTCCATTTAGAGTTTTAGGGGTAGCTCTAAAGGAGAGAGGGTGGTCTTATAGTTGTATACTGTGCTCCCTCTACTCTCATAATCAGTTGATGTCAATTAGTCACACTAAATTAACTTTTAGAAAGGGGTATTTACTAAGGTGGTATGGTAAGGACATGGTACAAAACATTATCCCCCAAAAGTCTGTGACACATTCTTCCCAAAATACATATAGAATCCAGGGGAAAATGAGTGAAAACTTAGGGAACATGTAACAAATGGTGTATTTATCCACTCTTAGAAGTCCATTTTCTGGAGTCATGAGGCAGATAATTTGGGGAAAAACATGTAGCAAATATTTGTTGAACTGGACTACATTGGATGGGACATAATCAGATGATTATGACATTAAGTGTGGAAGGATGTACTGTGGCTTCATAAGAGTCTTTCACCTGTCTCTGGGACCCTTTGAGAATCTTGAATTGCCTCCTGATGCCTCCAGCAAATTTCTAGCTCAGAAGCTCCTGTTCTGATCTGAGCTAATTTGAAATCATCAGGAAAGCAAAATTCTGTGAGTCAGTGTATTAATTTTGTTAAAATCCAAATATATCCCACTATGTTGCCTGCATTTTCTAATTTTGTAATTTTCACTGAAACAAGCTACTAAGCAAATTTGGCCCCAGCTTTTCTTCTTCGTCAGCTGTATTGTTCACCATCCTGTTAGTCGCCGGATCTCTGTGTTCTTGTCTCTCCCCCAGTAGCCCCATCTTGGAGGAAGTGTCGACTTTACCAGATGGTAATTTCCAACCTTGTACTGTTCACCATATTTGAAGATTGGCACACATTTGCAATTCCTCTCCATTTTTTGGCTCTGCCTTTTTCAAAAAAGCCAGATTCAGTTATAGCTGAATCGATGAGCTCCTTAACTGAGCTTTCTCTGTGACCTTAAGTAACATACTGACCCATGCTGGGCTTCTGTTCCCTCATCTATGAAAGGAAGGGGTTAGATTGTATGATCACTAATGTCCTTTTTAATTTTGAAGTTCTACTCTAAGGCGGTCTGTTCTAAGGTCTCTCCCCCTTCTCCCATTGCTGACATTCTCTGTTCTAAGGCTCCTTTCAGATCTGATGTTCTGTGTTCTAAGACCCTCTGGTATTTCACGTTCTAAGGGTATCCTTAGCTTTGAAATTCTATTTTCTAATGCCCTTCCTGGGCAGTCAGGTAGCACAGTGGATAGAGTGCCAGCCCTAGAGTCAGAAAGACTCATCTTCCTAAGTTCAAATCCATCCTCAGACACTTAGTAGCTGTGTGACCCTGGGCAAATCACTTACCCCTGTTTGCCTCAGTTTTCTCATCTGTAAAATGAGTAGGAGAAAGAAATAGCAAACCACTCTAGTAGCTCCGACAAGAAAACCCTAAATGGGGTCAAGAAGAGTTGGAAGTGAGTGCAAAATGACTCAACATCAAAGTCCTTCCTCACTCTGACATTCTGTGTTCTAAGGACTTTCTGTGCTCTGATGTACCATGCTCTAAGTCCTCTGAGATGTTCTGTTCTGAGCCCTCCCAGATATAACATTCTGCATGCTAAACTCTATTAGAATCTTAGTCTAGGAGTCTAATTCTCAGAGTCCCCGAAGGTTATTTCCAGGACTTAGCAGTGTTGATACATAGTAGGCACTTGATGAGCGTTTATCAATTGATCGATTTGTAGGTAAACTCAAAAGTACTGGTAGTCCTCAATAATCATCACCAACCTCTTCATCTGTCCCTGACTCACTTACCATTGCCTGAGTGGTTTGCTTGAAGGAGATAGGGCTAGAAGTGAGGCAGTGTTGGAGCTGGATAGGAGGAGGTTTCTCTTTGGTGAGGGTTGCTTTATGTAAAGACAGAAAGCTGTAATGTAAACCAAAGAGCTCTGGGTTGGGAATCAGAAGACTGGGATTTAAATTCTAGATCAGGCATGACATGACAGTTTGACCTTGTCCATGGGTATGTATCCTTCTCCATGGTACTTCCTCCTCTAGACCTTAGTTTCCTTACTGGGGTTGGATCAGATCACCAATCCTAGAATATCAGGATTAGAATGGTCCCCAACTTTAAACACCCATGTAAACCCACCCTTGAGCATGAATGCCCACCATAACACACTATCATGGAGTGCTTCCTCTCATAGGATCCCTTTTTTCCCCGATTCTCCCCAGTTGTTAGTGATCCACAAAATTACATTTAATTTGAATATAGCTTATATTTGAGAGGTAGTGCTGCACAGTGGATAGAGGGTAGGCCTAGAAGCCAGGAAGACATGGGTTCAATTCCTGTCTCTGGCTCATAGTGGCCATGAATGGGCAAATTGCTTAACTTCTCAGCATTCTAGGTAACTCTATAAGTCTCCAAGTTTTAGAGGAGGTGCCCATCCTTCACTGGTAGAGGGAGTTCACTCACCTGGGAGTTCCCTATACCACTAAAATCACAAGGTAGACCTTATCCATCTCTATATATGGTGAGATTGCACAGTTACCATGCCAGTGACATTGGTTTCCTTTCTATTCCTCTCACAAAACTCTTCATTTCTGGTCTTTATGCATTTTTATTGTCTGTGTCTCATGCCTGGAATTCTATCCCTCTTTATCTCTATCTCCTGACTTCCCTGGATTTCTTCAAGCCTCAAATACAATCTCATCTTCTCTAAGAAGCCTTTCCCAGTCCTTCTTAATGTCAGAGCCTTCCTTCTGAGATTTTCTCCAATTTATCTCTGTATCTTGTTTGTTGGTAGCTATGTGGCATGGTGTTCAAAATACTGGGCTTAGAATCAGGAAGACTCATGTTCCTGAGTTCAAATCTGACCTTAGACACTTACTATGTGTGTGACCCAGGGCAAATCACTTCACCATGTTTGCCTCAGTTTCCTCCATGAGCTGGAGAAGGAAATGACAAACCACTCCAGTATTTGTATCAAGAAAACCACAAATGGGGTCACAAAGAGTCAGACACTGAAATGACCCAACAATATCACATAGCTGGTTATGTGATGTCTCCCTCTCCTAGATTATGAGCTTCTTGAGGTTGGGGGTTATTTTTGATTTTCTTTGTACCCCCAGCACTTAACATAGTGCCTGACACATAGTTAGTGCTAAATGAATGCTAGATGACTTGACTCTCTCCCTATATGTTACATTTACTAATCTGTGAATTGGCTGAATCCACCCTGACCCTCCAGGTGAATGTTGCTCCTTGATACCACTGCCCCCCCATTATAAGCCCTGTGCCTATAGAAATTTCTGTCACATAGTGGGAAACTTCATAAATACTTGTTGAATTAAATTGAATCACAAGACACCAACATAGGTGTTGGGGGGCCTTTATTTTGCTGGGGAGATGCAATGTGGTTATGATTGAGTTATATAAATAGCCAGTCCCTGAGCTCAGCCTAGAGGAAAGCCAGGTATTCTCAGTAGTGGAGGTGAGAAGGCATTTCCACCTGTCATTCTTATTCTGTTCAATTTTGGTAGCATTACTCTTTCATGGATGTTGCTATTCCAACCCCAGCCTGGTCCAAGGTTGGCCTTTACTTGGTGTACAGGAAGTCCCACCACCCCCTCCACAGCTGACTTTATGAGCAATCTGAATTCTGCACTGGGGGGATTTCTTAGGAAAAGAAGAGGTCAGCCAGCCTTCACTCGAAGACCCCCAGTAAAGGCAGACCACTCCAGTCTCAGACAGTTTCATTGCTACAGAGTTTTGGCTGACATAGATCCTCAATCTGCTTCTTGGCAACATCCACCCAACACTCCTTCCTAGTTTTTCCTTTGGGGAATCAAACAAAACAAGTCTAATCTCTCTCTCTCACATGACAATCCTTCAGATACTTGTAGGCAGCTGTCATATTCTCCTCTAAATCCCCTCTTCTCCAAGCTAAACATTCCCAGTCAGTTAGTCCATCAACAAACATTTATTGAGAATTTTCTATGTGCCAGGCACTGTGCGTGAACCTAAGCCCTTTACCCTCTTCATCTAAAGGATCATGGATTTAGATCTGGAAGGGACCTTAGAGACCATAAAGTTCAACCTCCCTCCCCCATTTTACAGATGATTAATCTGAGGCACATAGGAATTAAGTGATTTAGCCAGCATTACACAGATAGGGGCTGGATTTGAACTCAGAACTCCAAGGCCAGGGCTCTAGTTTCTATGCCACCTTGCTGCTATTGACTCTTCTGGATGTCCTCTACCTTACTGATGTTCTTCCTAACCCATAGTCCTCCAGATATGGTCTGACCAGGGAGCTATCACCTCCTTTGTTCTAGACTGTATTCCTCTCCTAAGGAAACCTAATGTCATTCCCATTCTGATTGCAATTCTTGCTTTCCTGCAGCCTGATTTCATGTGGTTCTAGCCTAATTTCTTTTCGTGGACAAGTATGGGGGCTATGAGTGATAATCGTGCTTTCCCTGGGGATTATCAATTCCTTAATCTCTGGATGTGTTTTGGTTCTGATTTTCCAAGTCCCTCTTGAAGGTCAATTAGTGTGTTGAGTAGATAGGTGTAGTCTGGTAATGATTCCAGATTCCTGATTTATTGTCTCCATTTTTCTCACTAAAGACAGCTGTGAAGAATGAGATCAGAGGCACCTCAGCCATCCCAGAGATCTCATTCATTTGAGGCTCCTCCTTATTGATTAGCTAGCCCTTTTCTTGTTAGGATTATTTTTCTTTTTTCTTTCTCTTCCCCTTTTCTATTGTCACAGCCCTTCCTTTGCTATTCTGTCTACATGTTTCTAGGGAGGCTTTTTTCTTAAACTTTCAATTATCAGCCCTTCCACATGTGTAGGGGAGAGAGAGAGAGACAGACAGACAGACACACACACACAGAGACAGAAAGACAGACTGACAGAGAGACAGAGAGATGGACAGAGACACACACACACATAGAGAGAGAGGCAGAAAGATACAGAGACAGACAGACACAGAGAGAGAGAGAGAGAGACAGAGAGAGACAGACAGACAGATAGAGAGAGAGAGAGAGCTAATGGTGATCCCATCAACAGAGGACCCAACTAGGTCATCTGTGGTAAAGGCTATAAACCTATAGTAGTGAGGAAATTCATGGGATCACCACTTTAGAGCTGGAAGGAACCTTAGAGGACATCTAATTTCTAAGTTGTAAAGTGATTTCAGTGTAAGCCACTGGTGAGATCATAGATATTGGAAGTATTGACATTTTTATGCATGAGAATTCTGCTCTTCATCTCTCAGAGAAGTGAAGTGGCCTTCTCAGAGTCACACAGCTAGTCAGTGTCAGAGCTAAGATTCAATCCTAGATCTCTCTTGATGCCACCATTCTTTTTACCATTCCATAAGCACCCCCTGGCTATTTCCCCTTAAAGCAGCTCATATCTTTATGGGCTTTCTTGGCTAAGAAGTTGGTACCAGATCCTAGTGTGGCAGTCTAAGTTGAGTCCACAGAAAGAGAGAGAGCCAAATCCGAGATGGTGAACGTAGAGAAGAAAGGGAGTGGGAAAGGCAAGGGCTTTAGAAAAGAGCAGAGGCTATGAACATGCCTCAAGCCCTGCACTCTTAGATAATGCTGATACATATTGGTAGATAGATTTTTCTGTACTGGTGAATTCTCTATGTGGATAAAATTAGAGGCAGTGTAGTTCAGTGGGCAGAACAATGGACTTGGAACCAGAGGCCCTGGGCTGAAATCCTACCTCTACCACTTACTTCTTGTTTGACCCTTGCCAAGTGAGTTCAGCTTCCTGAGCTTCAGTTTCCCTATTTGTAAAATGAGAGGGGTTGACTAGATGGTCTCTAAGGTCCCTTGCAGATTGAAATATCTGATCTTATGATCCTGTGAATCACCTAATGTTTTTTAATGTCAAAACAAGGCTCAGGTGCTTGGATAACAGGACCATGGATGTGTCAGATTTTCTTCTGGCCCAGTTGGCATGTCTCCTAACGAAAGTACAAATGACGGTAATGAGAAGTTTCTTCCTGATTAACGCTTTGCCTTTTTAACAGAATGTCTTGGAAGGGGTCTCAAGGAGAACATCAAGGCCCTTCTTGTGAACTTTGGCAGGCCCTTCCCTTTCTTCCACAGTACCACCCAGAGGGGAAGGCCAATCTGGCCCTTTGATTAATTAGTTCTCTCTGGGAAGATACAGAGAGGATTGTCCCGCAGGAACAAGGCAAGAAGAAAATGAAGAAATGGGATGGTTAATTTTCAGCCATTACTTTGGAGCCCAAACTCCTTTCCTGCATCAATTTAGCTATTATTTCAAAAACTAATTAATCTTCACTCAGGCAGCTCCAAGGGACCTGTGTTTAGATAATTAACAGCCCATGGATTATGAAAAGTCTTACTTTCCAATTCAGCTACAGTGCTTGGCTGGAAGAACACTTTCAGTATCATTGTGCTTAAGACCCTCTTCATCAATTCATCATTTTTTGACAATTAGAAGCAAATAATTAGCCATGATGGATTTTGCTTGCTTGCTTTCAACTCAAATGATTTTCTTTCCCCCTCCTCTTGTTCTTAAGCTATCTCTGTGCGTCTTTGACTGCCTTTGGAGATAATCATATTGTGTTGGGGTGTAGTGGGCTTAGTGGAAATCATCCAAAGAAAGAACATTTTGGGTTTACCTTTCTGAGGAGCTCGGAGGAGCCTTACCTTCGGAGGCAGGGCTCAGAGTGGATAGGTCTCTTTCCTTTCACTAATCCAATGAGCAGCAGTCTCAGTGCCATGAAGCTTCTCACGGAATGCTGAAAGAGGCATCATAACATCATGAATAAACTGTTGGATGAAAAGTCAGGAAGACCTGGGTTCAAATCCTTCCTCTGACTCTAGTTGTGTGACTTGAAACAAGTCACTGAAACTCCCTCGAAATTCATGGGTTCCATGAACTGAAAGTGAGGGGTGTGGACTATGTGGTCTCTGAGTCCTGTCCAGTTCCAGAATCATGATCCTATAGACCCCACCTTCATCAGTTATGTGTTTCACTCTCCTCATCTATGGGTGATACCTGTAGTCTCTACCTCACAGGGTTTTGGGGCTTCAAATGTCTGTAAAGTGTTTTGCAAATCATAAAGTATTGTATCCGTCATTTAATTTGATTTGCACCAGAGGAATGTACCAAGGGCAGGGAGGAATTGAGAGATAACATCTCTTGCCACAGAGTAGCAAGCAACCTTAGAGGTACCTTAAGAGGAATCCAATCTACATTGTAGCTGATAGTTGGTCATTCACTTGAAGACCTTCTGTGAAAGGGGAACCTACCACCTTGTTTTGGGTTTTTGACTATGAATAGGCTTCGGCTACTGAAGGATCCTATATATAAAGCATCCCATTAATTCCATCAGTGGGGTTAAGAGGGACTTAGACAAGCTGGAGGGCAAAAAGGATGGTGAAGTGCTTTGCCTTTATATCATATGAAGACTGGTTGAAAGAGCTGAAAATGCTTATAAGAAGCAGCTTGGCAGCATAATGTATAGAATGCTGAGTTTAGAATCCTGAGTTCAAATCCAGCCTCACACGTTTAATGGCTGTGTGGCCCTGTGAAAGTCACTTAACCACTCTGCCTCAGTTTCCTCATCTGTAAAATAAGGATTATAATAGCACTTACTTTACAGGGTTGTTGCAAGATCAAATAACATAATATTTGTAAAGTGCTTTACGAATCTTAAAGTACCATATATATGCTACTATTATTCTGGAGAAGTAAAGACTGGAGGAGTGAGGAATGGTAGCTGTTTTTAGGTATTTGAAGGGATGTCAGGCAGAAGATGGATAACCTGCTTGCTCCCAGAGGCCATGCCCGGGTAGGGTGGATGGAGGTTGCAAGATGGCAGATTTAGGCTTGATGACAGGAGGAACTTCCTCATAATTAGAGATAATACTCCCCAAAGTGGAATGAGCTTCCCCAAGATCTGGGGAGGTTCTTCCTCCCCTAGAGGTCTTTAAGCAGAAGTGGGCTAGATGCCCACTTGTTACAGTTATATTGTGTTATACTGTGTTGTAGTAAGGTTCCCTTTCAGGTGTGGATTGGACTAGGTGGCCACTGGGCCACCTTAAATCTTAAATCTGTGATTCCCAGACAGTGGTCGTTCCCAACAAGTGGCTTTCGTTCATGACCTTTGGTGATAAGAGATGTTCCATTCCTCAAAGCCCTCTTCTCCATTCTTTTAAATACTTGAACGTAGCTACCATTCCTATTTCTGCTCCTTCCTCTCAAATCTCTCTTTGTCCAGGTTAAACAGCTCACGTTACTTCTACTAATTCAGTGCATGAGTTGAATGAGAAGAGAACTTGGGTACTTGGAATGGATTGCCAAGGGAGACTGTAAAATTTTGTTCCCTAGACACTAAGTCATCAAATTTTAGAGCTGGGAGGCACCCTAGAACCTAGAATGTCAGAGCCCAACACTTAGAATGTTAGCTCTGGAAGGACCTTAGAGAGCATCTTCTAGTGAATGCTTCTTAAACTTTCCACTCACAAGCCCTTTTCACATTTCGGCAGGCATCTGAGGGCATGCACGGTGCAAAATGCGCTTGCTGTGAGTTCAGAAACAAGGCTGCAGTGAAGTTGTGCCATGCAACACAGGCAAGCACACCAGAAACACCTCAGATTCATTATGTGTTTGACTTTGAGTTAATTTTTGGTTATTGCCCATTTAGAAACCTTTTACTGTTGCCAAATTTTTCATGACCCCATCTGGGGTCCGGACCCACAGTTTAAGAAGCACTAAGTCTAATCCCTTTATTTTATAGATGTCGAAGCTGAGGGTTGGGGAAGCATCACTGTAATTCCTTTGTATTAACTCTGTATCAACTCTGTATGTTCTCAACCACAGCTCCCATGTGTAGAACGTAAGCTCCTTGAAGGTAAGATTTTGTTTTAGATTTGGCATCCCTGGTGTCTAGAACAGTGTTGGAAGATAGTAGGTGCTCAATAAGTGCATGTTGTATTTTAGAATTGAATTCAGATTGGAAATACATTTTGCATGACTACACATGTATAACCTACATCAAATTGCTTGCCTTCTCAATGAAGGAGGGAGGGAACTTGGAACTCAATTTTAAAAAATGAATATGAAAAATTGTTTTTATATGTAATTGAGGAAAATAAAATGCTAAATTAGAGGGATAAATAAAGATAGATAGATAGAGAGAGAGAGAGATAGATAGAGAGAGAGAGAGAGAGAGAGACAGAGAGACAGAGAAGGAAGGAAGGAAGAAAGGAAGGAAGGAAGGAAGGAAGGAAGGAAGGAAGGAAGGAAGGAAGGAAGGAAGGAAGGAAATAAATGAATTGACTAAAGGAACTTAGGTGTTTAGCAGATGAGCTGGGGCTAAAACCCATCAAACCGCTCTCTCCACTATGCCATGCTCACTCATGTTTTGCAGTGTACAGTGGTTTAGACATCTATTTGGAGGCAAGGATTTTTGCTAGATGACTTCTGAAAGTCCCTACTAATCTTTCTGTTTTCCAGCAGTTCAAGATCCCCCTTAACTCATCCCATTCTCCCATCCCAGCTTCACACACTCCGTCCTGCCTTCCTCTTTCCTCTCTCTCACCTCCACCTCCAATCACTTCCCCTCTGTGCATTTTCACTTTTCAAAAATTTAGGAAAGAATGTAGAAGGTTTTTGACTTCATGAAACCTTTTTAAAGAAAGAACCCATTAATAGAACTTGACTTCTAGTGGGTGAAAGATTTGTGGAGGGGCAATAAGGGTGGTTAAGAGCCTCAGCATTTAATGAATGTGAACTGGGGAAGCAGATTAAGGCACATTGGCAGATAAGCCCTCTTAGCTAGAAGACTATGCTTATTAAGTAGCCTATAATTCACTATAGTGTCTCCCCACTCTTCATGGGGTCTTACTGGGAGAACAGGCTTCTCTATCTTCAGGAACATTAAGAGTGGTGCTTCTGGCCAGGGTTTAGGCAAGGACTGAATTTGGAGTCACAGGACCCAAGTTCAAATCTTGGCTTCCTTACTAACTTTGTGACCTTGGTCAAATCACTTACCCTGTATAAATGAGGAAGTTGATCTAGATGACCCTCAAAGACTCCTTCCAACTCTAAAACTATAGTCCTATGATCCCAAGCTGTTTCAGGTTAAACCTTTGGTTCTGCTACATTCTACCTATGGGACTATGGGGAAATCATTTCCCCTTTCTGGGCCTCAGTTTCCCCATCTCTAAAATGAAGGGCTATTATGGAGAAGGGGAAATTTCACAGCTCCATAGAGCAGGGGGAATGATAGAAGTTGCAAAGGGACAAATTTCCATGTGACGTAAAGTACACCTTCCTAACAACTGGGCCCCTAGACCAAAGCAGACTAAGATGCCATGAGAGGGAATGAGATCTTCCTCATTGGGGGTCTTCAAGCACAGGCAAGATGCCCACTCTTTGGGTGTGTTCCAGAGGGAACTTTCATCCAGGTATGAGTTGGAGTGTATGTTTTGTGCCATCATTTCCAATTCTGGGATTCTGTATGCATATTTTTCTGGTGCCAAACATCCCCCTCCCCAATCAGTTATAAGCAGATTGTAAACTCCTTAAGGGTAAAGACTGGGTTTTTGTTTCATTTGGGGGGGGGGGTGTCTTTCTATCCCAGCAACTTGTACAGTGTCTGTCATATAGCGAAGACCTAATAAATGCTTTTTACCTTGAGTCGATGGTCTCTGTGGTCCCTTTTAGCTCCCAACCTGATAATCCTATAATTTAACTTCCTTCTAGAAGCTTTTAGGCATCATGGGAAAGAGATGCTAGGAAATTTCATTTTTGGGTGCCTCAGTGACCTCAGATTGCCTTGCTTCATTTGGACCTGTGGCTTGGTTTAGCATGAAGACCCAGGTTTGTGGACTTTCAGAAAATTGGTACTGGGGAAGCTAGTATAAGCATGAGCTTTATTATTATTTATTTATTATTATTCATATTTGTCATTGTATTATTGTTAATATTATAATAATGGTATTACTCATATTTATATCTGTACTTATTACTATCAGATACTCATGATGCCAAAAGAGCATATAGATATAGACATACTATATAACACCACAGAAAAATAGGGATTCAGGCCACCATGGGGCTAGGATCACTTCCAAGGGGGAGGGAGAAATGTACCATGGTGAAGATCTTGGTGGGCATATACACACCATAAAATGTGGGATCTTAGCAGGGGAGTTTCATATTTTAAAGATGGGCTTGGTTAAGAAGAAGTAATTGATGCCAGATATGGGAGACAGCATTCCTGATCAGACCCATGTATAGTGGGGGAAATTCCCTGGGTTACTTACTGATGCCATAGTTGGGTGGGGGAATTTCCTAATCAGAACCAGAAATTGGGTATAGGCTTACAGCCACACTCACCCTGATATTCACAGTTGTTGCCAGATTCAATATATTCCCATTTTCTCTCTGCTTTGAAAATTCTCCTCTGAGGAATACATGAGATAGTCACTCTGTGTGTGTGTGTGTGTGTGTGTGTGTGCGCGCGCGCGCGCATGCACACACGCGCATGTGTCTGTGCTCGAACGTCCTTGAGCACATACATACTCACTTGGAGCAAACTTGTTGTTTCATTTATATAGAGAATTCTCACAAGGAAAAGTCCTCTCCCAATGAAGATTAGCACTCATTCTGCAATTTAGAATCTGAGTCATATAAGGCATAGAGAGGTGATGGGACTTGCCCAGGGTCACACAGCCAGTATATGTCAGAGGCAAGACTTGAACCCAAGTCTCCTTGACTCATCAGGTGCCAGCTTTCTATCTACTATGCTATCCTCTTGAATGACATTTACATAGCACTTTAAAGTTTGCAAAGAGCTTTTGAGGACTGAGAAGCAGCAGTGGATAGAATGCTGGACCTGGAGTTCAGAAAACCTGAGTTCAAACCTTACCTCTAATGTTTAATTCCTGTGTGACCTTGGTCAAATCAATTTTCTAACTCAAGCCTCAGTTTCTTTTTCTGATAAATGGGAGGACTGGACAAGACAATCTCTGGAGTGCTTTCTAGCTCTAGAGTTATGATTATTCTCCACCCTCACCAATATGTGGTTACTGAGTCTCAGATTAAAGGTCTTCTAGCTAGAATCTAGAGATAGGGTATCCTCTGAAAGGACATTCTAGATGACGGGGGTGGATGGTGGGAAGAATGGAATGAGTTCAACCAAGTCTTGCGTTCTTGAAGTCATTTCCCCTTTTCCTTGGCCTTACATGTGATTCCACTCACTTTCCTTTTATACATTTCACCTTTCAAAAGTATTCAGGATGAGTAAGGAAGCCTTCTGACTTCATGTAATCCTTTAAAAAAACTCTTAATAATAGGACTTGGCTTCTAGTAGGCACTTAGTAAATATTTATTGAGTGAATACCTCCATTGTCTTGGCTCTGTGCTAATAATATGGGGATTTCAAGTTTGCAAAGCACTGACTTACATTCATATGTGTCTTGCAACCACCCAGTGAGGTAGGTACCACAGTATCCCAATTTCACAGGTAGTAAACTGAGGCTCCAAGATGTTAAAGTATTTGCTCACAGCCACACGATGATTAAATGTCATGGGCAGGAACTGAACTTGGATCTTTCTGACCCACGGTTGCTATACTTCTAACTTCATAGAATGAGTTGATGCGTTCTAAGAGAGTTTGTCCTCTAAGAAAAAAAAGGAGCTAATGTGGATGCAGCTAGAGTAAGACAGTTTGTCAACTGTGGAAGCTTGCCAAAATATAGATGTTTTTTAAATCCTTTCCTGCTCACAAAGAAGGAATAACCTTGTTAGCAAATCCGAAAGGTTTTCAGTCAACACAAAGTCTTGATCAGCCTGTGCTCCTTTTGTCAGGCACAGCAGTGGCATCATGGTCGCAGAGCTCAAAGGGAACTCAGAGGCCACTGAATATAACACTCTCATTTTACAGGTGAGGAAACTGAGGTTCCTGGAGGTTAAGCAAATTGCCTAAATTCACACAGGTAGTAAGGGTCAGAGACAAGTTTTGAACTCAGGATCTCTGACTCCAGACTGGGTGCTCTTTACGAAGCACTTGCAATGTAGGCTCTGAGATTTCACTGGTGTGAGAATTTTCTCTGTAGAGGCACAACATGACTTCTCCATATCTTGTCGTCTTAGAGTATTGTCTGAGGTTCAAAGACTTAAGTGGCTCCCCCATGGTGATGCAGCTACGGAGTATCAGATAGGACTTCCTTTTTTTTACACAGGTAAAGTATTTTATTTTTTCCAATTACATGCAAAGATCATTTTCAACATTCACTTTTATAAGATTTTGAGTTCCAAATTTTTTTCTCCCTCCCTCCCTGGCCTCCTCCCTCCCCAGGACAGCATGCAATGTGATATAGGCTATACATGTACAAACACATTAAACATATTCCCACATTTGTCACATTATGAAACAAGAATCAAAACAAAAAGGAGAAACCATGAAAAAGGAAAAAAAAAAGGAGAAAATAATCTGCTTTGACCTGCATTCAGAATCCATAGTTCTTTTTCTGGATGTGGATGGCATTTTCCATCATGTGTCTTTTAGAGTTGTCTTAGATCCTTGCATTGCTGAGAAGAGCTAAGTCCACCCAAATTGGTCATCACACAATGTTGCCATTACTGTATACAGTGTTCTCCTGGTTCTGCTTACTTCACTCAGCATCAGTTCATGCAAGTCTTCCCAGATTTTTCATATAAAGACTTCTTGACTCCATGTACAACACTCTATCCCCTACTCCACAGTACCTCTTCTAGTCTAGTGCACCAGTAATGAGATGAATGAATTAAATAGTGGTAGCAGGGTGTAGGGGAAGTAGTATTGGATTTTGAGTCTAAGGATCTGAATTATGGCTCTGTTAACTGCTGTTAATTGTGACCATGGAAAAAGTAATTTACCATTTTTGAGCCTCAGTTTCTTCATTTGTAAAATTAATGGTTTAATCAAGGAACAATATATACAATGATTACAATGATGTAAGTGAAAAATATCACCAAAAGAAAGCCGAATTCTGACTAATTGAAAAGCCAGTGGAGCTTCACCTCTGGGACCCGTCCTTCAATTCTGCAAACACACACTCTTTGTGACCCCCTAGAAGGCGGCTGACTACTCCTTGTCTGAAAGGTTGTGGTTTATAGCACTGTCACTTAATGGCCCCCACTGAGGTGCTTCCCATTGACATCAATCAGCCAGACTTCAATTAGATTTTAGAAAAGGTATTTACTAAGCAAGTATAGTAAGAACATTTGGTAAGAAACAGTTCCCTTCCCTTCTCCTGAGACCAAAGGTGCAGGCACAAAGGTCCCTAGGGAAAATGGGCTCAAATTTAAAGTACAATGCTATGGGGGCACACATGTAGAGGATATGTGGCAAAGAGATATTTAACATCTTTTGGTTAATGGAAGTCTTTTTCTGTCTTGGTAGAAGACTCATAAAAATCCTCTTGGGTGTGGTGCAGGGCTCTGAGAATGAGCGCCTCTGTTGAGTCTGCAGCCAACTCTTCTTTCCACCATGAGAGGCTGTTTCAACAATCTGGCTAGCAGCTTTTGTGGGGGGTGAAAGACCAACACAAGCCCAACAACAAGCATGCTACCAGCATGCTGCAAAAGCCCAGGTTCTTTTGATCTGCTTTACTAAGGAAAGCAACGTTAAGGGGTTGACAAGTTTACTTTAATCCAGCATACAGACATCATTCACCTAGTTCAGGGGAAAAAGCCAGCACCCTGAACCTCAGAGCAAAATACAAACAAATTACAAACATCGACAGACAGACCTTGTCTGATTCAAATCCCAATACATAGTTACCAGAGTTTAACAAAGTCCCAACAACCGAGTTATGAGCTGGAGGGTTCTTAGCTACAGCTGCCTGGAATCTCTGCATCGGCGCACCACCACGAATGAAAGCCCTGCGCAAATAGCTCTGTCGTCTCTTCTTATACCATTTCAGATGTCATCAAATGTCATCTGAAATGACCAGAACTTAGGCTCCTATGATTGGCTCTTGAGTTAGCACCTCCCCTTAGTACCCTGGGAGCTTCACACCCACATAGGCTTAGCACCTGATGGGGGTTTGGGCCTGGGGCTTAGCACCTAGTAAGACTCAATGAAATGCACTGAATTAATCAAAGGAAACAAAAGCCAAACTCTTCAAGGGCACTTGGTTGAACTGAGTGCTGAGAGCCCATTTTGCTTACCAACACAGAGGCCTTACTTCTTGATGATGTCACTGTCTTTGGGTGACTGTCTTTCCACAACCATTTGTAGTTCCTTCCTCTGTCATCTAACATTTACACTCTATTGGTCACTGTTTCCATCTTGAATTATTGGTGAGACCTCTGGATTTCCTGAACTCATATAGGCAATCTCATTTGAGAATACTCATTCACCTAAGAATAGGAAAGAAAAAAAAAACACACAAAAGACAAGGGAGAGATGGGGCAGTCTCCTTACTTTTGGCTTTCTTAAGGCATTATCCCTGAGCCTTGTCATCTTCTGGATAGGATATGAGAAAACAGAATTGTAGCTTCTTCTTTTCTCAGGAGACCTTCTGTTTGCTCTTGATATGACTTTCTCTGCTCCTTGCTGATTTTGTCATCTCCTACTCAACCATTTTCTCCAATAGCATGGTCAATGGTGGAGGGGAGAGAACCAACCAAACATGAGAGATTGCCTGAATGGTACCATCTGCCTTTCATCCAATGACCCAAAGTCCCATGGCCCCTTCAAATTGATTAAGGGATTAAAGGATTGTTCCCACATTGTGGTGATGTTATAGGAAAATTTTTTAATTCAATTCATTCTGTTGATTAGTTAGTTGGAGGTGGGTATGGAAGTCCACCAATAAAGTTCTCAAAGAATCAATAATGAAATATACCTCCTTCTCCTCTTGTGCAAGAGAGGTGGGGACTACCAGGACCGAACATTGTTTTCATTTTTAGATTCAATCACTGCAGCAGATGTTTTACTCAATTATTTTTCTTTGTTATAACAGAAAATTCAATATGAAGGGATAAGGGTTCAAATTACTGATGAAAGATAAAAAATATTGATAAAACATCTTAAAGATAAAATAAATAAAATGAAGGAGTTGAATCAAATAAACTCTATGGTCCCTCCCAACTTTAGGTCCTGGAGCACTGGTCCTTTAGGTCCTTTATGACCTGGAGCACCGGTTCTCAAACTTTTTGGTCTCACGACCCCTTTCCAATCTTAAAAATTAGTGAGAACTCCTCCCCCAACAAGAGTTTATGTTTATGAGAATTGTATCTATTGTATCTATTGATGGTTACTATATTAGGAATTAAAACTTAAAACATTTACAAGTATTTATAAATTCATTTAAAGCAATAATAAATCCATTACATGTTAACATAAATAACATATTTCCATTAATAAGTATTTTCCAAAACAAAAAAGATTATGAGAACAACATTATCTTACATATTTTTGCAAATCTCTTTAATACCTAGCTTAATAGAGGACTGCTAGATTGCTATATCTACTTCTATCTTCAATCTATTGTGATGTTTCATGCTGGTTGAAGTATATGAAGAAAATCTGGCCTCACTTAGATATGGCCTCACACAGTTGGAAAAGGGAAGAGTATTTTAATAGGCAAATAAGGACATTATCATTATGCAAATAATTTTGACCTCAAGGAACCCCAATGGATCCTGGGACCACATTTTGAGAGCTTGATGATCTAGACAAAGGTATTTGAAAGCAGGGGCTGCTTTGTTTCTGTAACTTTTATACCTTGCTTAGTAGGTAGAAAATAGTTGGTGCTTAATAAATGTTTATTGAATAAAGGACAACTAAAAATGATTTCTCTATGATCTGTTACTTGTACAACAAAATTTCATGCTTATCTTGGATGACAGAGAAGACCATAAGTGGATCAGAATTTCCAACATGTATCAGCACCCTGGTTCATCCCTCTCATGACACTCTCTCTGCTAGAGGCACAAGGATATGTCTGGTGGAAGGCATGACTATCCCTCTTACATCATATCCAAGTTATGGACATAACCCAAGCATCCAAAGTTCCTTCAAAAGCCCACTGTACATCTTCTGATTTCCCTAAATTCTTTAAAGATTGCAAGGCACAACGGAAAGTTTGGTTTGGAGTTTTTAGGAAGTTATTTGCTAAACATTAGTTGCAGCCCAGATAATGGGAACCATGCCCCAATATTATAATCACCTTCTGTTTATTATGTGTAGTAGTAAACTACATAGTGGGTAGGGGGTGGGGAGGTGGGGATGGTAGGTGTCTTCAAGAATTTGAAGATCTGTCATGAAGAAATAGAAAAATTATTCTGTTTAGTCCCGGAAGAAAGAACCTGGAAGAGAGTGTAAGCTACAAAGAGGCAAAATTAAGCTTGATGTCAAGGAAAAGAAACTTCCCTAACAATTATGGTAATTCTACAGTGGAATGGGCTGCTCTGAGAGATGGTGAGTTTACTTGGTCTTGAAGTCTTCAAGGAGAGCCTGAATGACCTTTTGCCAGAGAATTATAGGATCATAGGATCATAGATTTAGATGTGGAAGAAACCCTAAAGGTTATTAACTCCATACGCCTCATTTTGCAGATGAGGATCGTGAAATTCAGAGATATTAAGGGACTTGCCCAAGATCACACAGGTAAAAAAATGGCAGCACCAAGAGTTGACCCCAGGTCCTCTGGCTCCCAATCAAGTATCTTTCCCCCTACACCATTAAAGGGCATTCTCGGTTGGATGGAGATTGGATTAGATCACCTCAGAGGTCCTTCCTTCTCTGAGATTCTGATCCTTTAATATGTATAGCATAGTGGGAAGGCTTGAACTGAGAATAAGCCCTCTTCAAGGACTAAATCATGGAATTTAGAGTTAGAAAGGACATTAGAGGCCAGACAGTCCAACTCAGAGCTGAAATAAACCCTCTGGGCACTGGAAGAATCCATAAATGAAGTACTATGCTTGGGGCTCCACTTTGAGCATCTCAGATTGTAGCGAAGCATCCGATGCTCCAACTATTTTATTTGGAATAAGGGGTTCAGAAATGCAATTTTATCCTTTTGGGGAGCTCCCAGTTGTGAAAATTCCCTCTCCTGATGCAGATCAACACTTGCTCTGCAATGAGGCAATAAGAGGTCAAGCAATTTATCAAGAGTCACACAGCTGATCTGTCAGAAGCAAGGCTCGAACCTTTCTTGACTATGAGGGTACCTCTCAACTCAGTATATACCATGGTGACCCTCTGTAATGCATGGTGAACATATCAAACTGATTTAACATCATGTATGTATTTAACAATGTAACATTATGTAGGGCTGATGGTATACTAATAAAGCTTACAGTCACCAATACGTACAATAAAACTTTATTGATTATTCAACAATACAAACAACAAGGCTCCAACCTGTTTCCTAAAGGTTTCAGTAAGAATGTTTTGGACAAGGCTCCCTCTCGGCCCAGTTGGAAGCCATGTGTCTTCCTTCATAGTATCATTTTGGAAAGTCTTTGATAATCCAAATTTCTCAGTGTGGGGAATTTAGCAGTCTATCCTATTCTCAAATTAAGACCTTAATTTAAGAAGATGGCTGGGCCCTCTGATGGGCTTTTATGAATCTGGCTCAGGGTGTTTACAAGTTATATCTACATTCGAATTGGCGATCATTACTTAAGCTTATAATGAAAGATAGCTATCAATCAAAACTTTAGTTTTTAATATCATTAGCAAAATTTATCAGTTATTTACCAGTTTCAGGGTCACAAACATTAACAGTTTACTAAATCTGGGGAACACTCATCATGAGTATTTGTTTACTAAATTTGGGAGACACAATTATTGGCAAACCATTCCATTCAAGTTCTTAATTTATTATGAAAAAAACAAACAAACCCGGCATAACAACTATTTAGTTACAAAATGGAGGCTTAAAACAAAATGGAGTTGCTCGCCCTAAGTTAACACACATTCCTACTCTATACTTAAACCTTAATGGTTTTGAAATCATAGGAATTTGTCACAGCCTGTGGGACAGGATAGATGCTTATAAATGAGCTCATGTTATCCCCTGTCATAATCAACACTAAGGCAATCCTGGTGACCTCATTAGTCTTCTGTCAGCCTGGTCCCTTGAACTGTCTCATTTCCCTCCTACCTCCACCTTCATCAAATAATTCATCCTTCACAGGAATGGAGTGGTGAGTCCATGGGGGACATGGAGGGCGCAGAAGGATATAGTGTTTGGGAATGAATAATACCTTCACATAATTCATAGTACATTATCAGAGATAGTGTGCAATACTAGAAAGCATGCTGGATCCGGAATCAGAAGAGTTCTGGCTTTGAATCTCCCCTCTAACACTTAGCAGCTGTGTGAATCATAAACAAGGTGTTTAATTTGCTTGTGATTCATAGATACAATGAGAACCTCTCGAGGGCAGAGACTGTTTCATTTCTGTTTTTGTATCCCAATCACCTAGCATACTACCAGGCACTCAGATGTGCTTAACTAGTGCTTCTTGATTGGTTGCTTGAGTAAGCTCTTTGGAAATTGTTTTGCAAACTTAAAAGTACCAGACCAGTGTCTATTATTATGGTGTTTTGCACTTTTCCAAGATATGTATGCATGCGCGTGCGCACATGCACACACACACACGCACACACATTCCTATTAGAGCCTTACAATAACCCTCAGTCATAAGTAGGGCCAAGATATTTATATTTGAAATAGTGTGGTGTGATGGAAAGACCATTAGCTCTGTAGTCATAGGGTTGCACAGGTATTAAGGTAGGATTCAAACTAGTTTTCTGATTTCAAGCCCAGCATTCTATTAGACTGATATGATATGATATGATACACATTTATTAAGTGATTGCTATGTGCCAGGCGCTGTGCCAAGTACTGGGAGGCTGCATATCTCACCATGACCAGAGACCATGTTCTGGACAATTTATCATTTTTTTTTGTGGCAGAAATTGGACTCTGTGCCTTTTGTGGTCCTGTTTGGTGAGTGCCTTAAGTGACCCACTCACTAGGTCTAGAGTCAGCTCTGTTTCCCTTTCTTCTCCAGGTCTTTTCACATCAGCCTCTTGCTGCTGCTCATGTTCTCTCCATAATACCCCTCCCCACCTGCTTTTTATTTCTGGAACCACAATCAAATCAATAGAGTCACTGCTACTGGAAAGGATGTGTCGATATATTTCCATGTGACTATTCACTCACTGTCCCAGTAACTTACCAAGCCAATAATCCCCCTCATTGGCCATCTTTTCTGGATGTTGTTTCCTCTATTAGCATGTAATCTCTTTGAGGGCAGGGACTTAGGGATTGGCATCCGAAGTGCTTGGCACATAGAAAGCATTTAAGGAATGGTTTTGCATTCATTCAACAACTGGGCTTCAAACAGCCTCTCCTCCTTGCTACTTCCATATATCAGTTAGTATTTCTCTCTTGGTCCCTATTTCCTCCTTTGTTAAATGGATAGACAGGGTTGGGCTAGTCGATCTCCAAGGTCATTTCCAGTCTAAATACCCTGGTTTTCCATCTTATCGATAGGAAAACAGAAATTGAAAGGAATTTGAGTGCTTCATCCAAGGCCTACATTTCATCAGCTACAGAGCTGTGACTAGAATGCAGGAGCTCTCACTTCTAACCTGGTGCTCACTCAGCTCCAATCTGGAGGCGGAAGCTTTTGTCTTGCATGTAAATAGAACAGCGACAACTAGATATCAAAGGGGATAGAGGACTGGGCTGGGAGTCAGGCACACCTGGGTCAGAATCTTGTCTGAGACACTTAAGAGTTTTGCAAAAACTTTTCTCTCAGCCTCAGTTTGTTCTTCGTGATAATAATGGCACCTAACTTCACTGGGTTGATGTGTAAATTAAATGAGGCCCTATATATAAAGGTAGCTATGTGGCACAGTGGATAGAGTGCTGGCCCTGGAGTTGGGAGGACTTGAGATCAAATCCAGCTTCAGACACTTACTAGTTGTGTGACCCTGGACAAGTCACTTAAACTTAGCCTCAGTTTCCTCAACGGTAAAATGGGATAATAATAGCACCTACCTCCCAGGGTTGTTGTGAGGATCAAATGGGATTATAATTATAAAGTGCTTGGCAAATAGTAAGTACTATATAAATGTTAGCTATAATTTTTCTCCTTATCAGCCACCTTCTCACACTGGGAAGCGCTCTGCCCTAGTCTCCTGATTGGTGACTCCCTGTCCTAATTACTGTTTCAGGAAGGGCTCCTCTCCAGACTTCCCCTATTCTCTAGCTACACCTCACCCTGACATAGGGATCTTCACTCTCCTTACCAGACCCCCCTTTTGGTGTTGTCTTTCCCCATCACAATATTCATTCCTTGAGGGCAGAATTGTCTTACCTCCTTCATTTGTGTCTCCTGCATTTCACCCAGAGCCTGGCAGATGGTAAATGGTTTATCAATCATTCATTCCTCTACCAAGCATCTATTAAGTGCCTACAATGTTCCAGGCACTGTGCCAAGTGCCAGGGATACAAAGTCCCAAAATGAAACAACCTCTACTTGCAGTGAGCCTACATTCTAATGGGAGAGACAAGTAGTACATATAAATTCTCTCTTTCTCATAAATACAAAGTTAATGAATATGAATATATAAAAATAGTTGGAAACAAAGTAGTTTGAGAGTATGGGCACTAGCATTTGGGGGATTGGGAAAGACTTCATGCCCAAGCCTCGTCCTTAAAGACCCTATGAGGAGGTATTAAAGAAGGAGTTCTTTTCAGGCGTAGGAGATAGAGTGTAGTGAATGAGGAATCGAGAGAAGACCAATTTGGCTGGATTGAAGAACGCAGGAGGGAGAGTAATGTCCAGTTAGATGGGAAAGCCAGGTTGGGATGAGATTGTACAGAGCCAGAAAAGCTAAACAGAAGAATTTATATTTTATCCCAGGTGCAAAAGGAAGCCTTTGGAACTGATTGAGTAGGGAAATCATATGGTCAGATTTGAAGTTACTAAATATTACTTTGGCAGCGGTGTGTAGGCTGTACTGAAATGGAGACACACTTGAGGCAGAGAGACCAATCAAGAGGGTGTTATAATAATCTGAGTGATGAGATGATGAAAGCCTCCATTAACATGGTAACTGTATCAGTAGAGAGGAATCTATCTATCTGTCTATCTATCTATCTATCTATCTACCTATCTAATCCATCATCTATCTATCTAACCTGTCTATCTAATCTATCTATCTATCTATCTATCTATCTATCTATCTATCTATCTATCTATCTACCTATCTATCCTATCTATCTATCCTGTCTGTCTATCTAACCGTCAATCTATCTGGGACTGATGGCCAAGGGATGGAATTTCAGCTTAGGAAATCACAGGGATTGTGAATGGATCCACAGAACAATAGAATGTCATGCTCTTTCATGTAGAATGATTGTTTTCAAAACAAGAGCAAGAGGTAGAAGGAGGCAGGGGTGTACTATTTGAGGAGGGGTAAGATCAGTGTGGCTAAGTAAGGGAGATAGCAAGTTGCCTGAGCTGGGAAGGCCCTGGTTTTCTGGTGTTTGGTTAGATGGGATGTGCTTCATGCTCTAGCATCACCTATGAGTAGTAGGTGAGTTTCCATTCACTTACCCACTACCAGGTTGGGTCAAGAGAACAATATACAAGATGAACACATTGGTGTAAAAGAAAACAACCATAAAAAATGTCAGGATGCAGATTAAAAGAATAACATGGCTTATTTTGATATTAAGGACTACTAATGAAACATAGGTACCTCTTCTCAAAAGAGGCAGTAGACTATGGATGAGGAATGCTGCATATGCTGTCAAAGGTGATCCACATGTGTCGATTCATTTGGCCAACTCTTTTCTTATTGTTAGAAGGGAGTATTCTGGGGGAAGATACTGGAAGTAAAGGTAGTGTGAAAAATCCTTGAAAGGTATAAAAGATTAAGAATCAAATTAAGGGGGATGAATTAGCAGACCTCCAATGGGCTTATATCCTTAAATCCTATGACTTTTTGTGCATATATGTCATATCTCCATTAGCTGGACAATAAATTCTTTGAGCAGATACGACTTTTCCTTTTCTTCCTCTCCTCCAAAGTGTCTTATATAGAGTCTAAAACATGGCATGTATTTAAGAGATGTTTCTGGAATGAATAAAGAAATGGATAAACTTATACAAAAGATGCAGCTCCCAATCATTCAGAAGGAACATGTTAAGTGCCTAGTGTGTTCAGAGCATTATACTAAGCATAATGTTCCAATAAAACATATCCTTGCCTTCATAATAGCTGACATTTATTTAACCCTTTAAGCCTTATGAAGTATTTTACCATGATCATCTCATTTGATCTTTATAAAGCAACTAGGTAGAAAAGAGAATTGCAGACTAGACCTGGAGTCAGGAAGACCTAAGTTCAACTCTCACTTCAGAAACACATTAGCTGTGTGACCCTAGGCAAGTCACTGTACTGCTTTTAGCCTCAGTTTCTTTATCTATAAATTGGGGACAATAATGACTAAATGACTAAATGAGATAATGTTTGTAAAGTTCTTTGAGAATTGTAAACCACCGTATAAATACTAATGATGATGATGATTCCAACTCTGTGAAATAGGAATTATAGGTGCTATTACTGCAGTCTTACAGAAGAGGAAACTGAAATTTGGGAGAGTTAAGGACCATCCCCATTGCCATACAGCTAGTAAACATCCAAGGCAATATTTGAACCCATATGTCTCCTGGCTGTAAGTCAAAAGGTCTTTACCTACTCTATGGAGCTTACGGTTTTGTAGGGGGATATCAGCTCATGTGATTGCCATGCTGAGAGTGGCACTATTAATCTGTTTCAGAGATGTTCATAAATTAATGAATGACAAAGTATTTATGAGCCAAGCAATACACTTAGCAATTGGGATACAAATATATGAAGAAGAGAAAGAGAGAGGGAGGGAGGGGAGGGAGGAAGGGAGGGAGGGAGGGAGGGAGAGAGAGAGAGAGAGAGAGAAAGAGAGAGATTGAGAGAGAGAGAGATTGAGAGAGAGAGAGAGAGATTGAGAGAGAGAGAGATTGAGAGAGAGAGAGAGAGATTGAGAGAGAGAGATTGAGAGAGAGATTGAGAGAGAGAGATTGAGAGAGAGAGAGAGATTGAGAGAGAGAGAGAGAGATTGAGAGAGAGATTGAGAGAGAGAGAGAGATTGAGAGAGAGATTGAGAGAGAGAGATTGAGAGAGAGAGATATTGAGAGAGAGAGAGAGATTGAGAGAGAGAGAGAGAGAGATTGAGAGAGAGATTGAGAGAGAGAGAGAGAGAGAGAGATTGAGAGAGAGAGAGAGAGAGAGAGAGAGAGAGAGAGAGAGAGAGATTTTACCCTTAAAGACCTTAAATTCTAAAAGGACAAGATAACACTGATATAGGAATAGATAGAAATAGGGGAATGAAGTTATATGGAATAGGGAATGGAGTTTTTATAGAGGTAGTCACAAGGGATGGTGAATGGAGCTATGGGGAAGTCAATCATCCTTCTTTTCCCAGTAATAATGGTACCATTCATTTGATCACTGTTTCCTGAGTGAGAGGGAGAAAGCAGGATTTGGGGGTAAATATTATGTGGACAATGGTAGGGAAATGACAAGATGGCTTGGGTGGACAAGTGGATGCCTGGATGGGGTATGAAGGTGAAATGTGGTTTGGGGTTTAGGGCCAGCTGGCTAAGTGTAGTGAGGTAGTTTACATTCACTTAGTCACCAGTCAACTAGACTGGGCCCTAGCATGAGATTCATGGGGGAAAGTCATTGCTGATCAGGAGACTCTGGAGAAGCTTCTCGGAGGAGGTGACATTTGAGTTGACTTTATAGAATGGGTAAAAATTCAATAAGCAAAGAGGAGAAAGGAAGGCATTCCAGGCATAGACAATAGTCTAAGAAAAGGTGTGGAGGTAAGAAAAGTCATTTTTGATAGTTAAGGAGAAATAGTATTATTTTGAGATAAAAAATTTAGCGCATCCTCTTCTAGTTCTAATATTCCAGTAGTCAAATAGATATATGTAGGTAAAGATGCTACCTGACCACATGTCCTTCCTATACAACTTTCATATTTCACAAAGGTTGATCTGTCTCTTGACTTTCACAGGACCAGTGGGACACATGAGCTGTCTATTGAATTATCTCCTTGTCCTCACCATGTGACCAACCAGTCTTCTTTTTGCTAGTTTTTTTTTTTGATGTGGGGGTGGGATTAAAACATGCTTTCTACTTTTCCATTATAATTCCCTGTTTGCAATGTGTTGCAGCAACACAAAGGCACTAAGAATTTTATTACCATATACTCTGAAAAGTAGACATCTCCTGCCTTGTCCTAATGTGGGTTTGAATGCTAAGGTAAAACCTGTAAAATGACCAACACATTTCACCCCATAAGTAGTTGACTTTTGTTGCCTGGTGATGTGATGTCTGCTTCTGGGGCCAGAGTGGGCAGAATCAATACTAGGAGGTGGGAGGTGCTGTGGAATAGTTAACACCTTCTTGGGAAGGACACTCTCCAAGGTACTGAAACAGCTTCTCATTGTGTAACCAAAGGGGCACTTTGAGACACATGGTCTGCTTCTCAGTAGACTGATAGATGGTCTGTGCTAAATGACTTTCATTGCCCTGCAATTGACAAATGAGCTGAAATATTAATAGGACTTACCAACGACTGGCTGGTTTGCAGAGTTGGAAAGGCAGAGAGGACCTTTGGGGCATAATGTGCTATAACTGGAGTTAGGAAAGGAAGGGTATGAGCTTGTGGGGTTAGCTGACCCAACTGAATGGAAGTTATTCCTTGAGACTAAGAATCATTTCCTGGAGTGGGGACATTATAGGATTCTACAAGAATTTCAATGGCTGTTATGTAAAAGAGAATTCAAGTGGAATGGAAGCTTCTGGTAGGCAGGGCCTGTTTTATTTTTGTTTTTCTGCACACTCCCCTCACCTAAAACAGTGGCTAACCTATAATGGGTGCTAAATAAATACTTATAAATTGCATTGAAGGGATTGCCTTTTTATTCTTCATCTTAAAAGAAAGAACTAGGAGTAATGTGTAAAAATTCTAGAGAAGTTGATTCAGACTTGATGTAAAGAAAACCAATTCCTAAATATAAGAGCTGTATAAAAATGGAATGAAGTAGTGAGATCCCTCTCTCATGAAATCTTCAAGCAGAAGCTGAATTGTCACTGTTAGGGATGGCATAGAGAGAATTCTCAGTGTCAACCTTCTACTGGATTTCCTCTCCTCTCTGGGTTTCTATGACCCTACCTTCTCCTTGTTCTCTTTATACCTGTTCAAACAATCCTTCTAAGTCTCCTTTGCTGGTCCTTTTTCTATGTCATACCCTTAACTATGGGTGTTCACCAAGAATCTGCCATGCATCATCATATTTTCTTTCTCTACATTCTCTCACTTGGCATCCTCATCAGTTCCCATGGTCATAATTATCATCTCTATGCAAACTATTACTGGGTCTATATATCTTCCCTTAATTTCTTTCCTGAGCCCCAGTCCTGTATCATCAACTATCTCTTGAACACCTCAGACTGGCTGTTCTGTAGAGATCTTAAACTCAACATGTCCAAAAACAGGACTCATCTCTTTTCCCTCCTCATCTACTTCTTCCAAACTTCCTATTTCTGTTGAAGACCCCATTATTCTTCCAGTTTCCCAGATATGCACCTTTGGTGCAATCCTTGACTCACTCTGTCTTAACCTATATGTCCAATCTGTTGCCAGATCTTGCTATTTCTACCTTGACAGCATCTTTAGCATCTAGTCTTCATAGATCTGACACCTTAGTTTAGGCCAGGGCTGTCCAAAATGCATGCCCACAGTCCCATGCAGTGTGATTTATGTGGTCCACCTACAAGAATAGAAATTTACATAAATGCTTGAGTAAATGAAGCCAAGCTACTGCAGAGCTCTCACTAAAATGGCAAATCAAAATATATTGTCTATTGTTCCAATAAAAACCTAAGGTTGGGCAGCCCAGGTTTAGGCCCTCATCAACTTTAGTAGCTTCCTAATTGGTCTCTCTGACTTAAAGTCTCTCCCTATTGGAAGCTATTCTCTATACCATGACCAAAGATTTATCTTGAGTGCAAATCTATCATGTTTCACCTTTACTTCATGAACTCCAGTGGCTCTTTCTTGCATCTAGGATAAAATATTAACTCCTCTGTTTGGCTTTTAGAGTCCTTTAGAATCTTGTCCCAACTCATTTTTTTCCAGCCTAATTGTATACTACTCATCTCTTTCTCTATAGTCCACCCAAAGTGCCCTTCCTTCTGTTCATTACGTATGTAACTCTATCTCCTATCATTGTACTTTTCTGCTGGTTGTCCCCCAGGCCTAAAACTCTCTCCTCACTCTCATTTCATGGAATTCCTCTCTTCCCTCAAGATGAAGCTCAATTGCTGCTCACACAAAGCCTTTCCTGATCTCATCAACAAGTATTTATTATGTATCTCACAACCTTACTTTTATTTTGTATTTATTCTGTAGACCCATAGATCTATATGTTGCCTCCCAGTTAGAATGTAAGCTCTTTGAGAGTAAGTATTGTTCATTCTTTGTATTTGCATGTACACCTTTGTTGGGGTGTGTGGGGTGTTCAAGGAAGACTAGCACCTCTGCTGTGAAGTCTTGCTTGGCTCTTTTGGGGCTGTTCATTCACCTTTGGTGTCTACCTGGCACTCAACTCTCACCTGTGGCTTCAAGAACCTGTAGCATGTGCAGTGGTCACACTCTGGTAAACCATCTCAGTGGATGGCCTAAACCAGGTTGAGGGTAACCAATGGGTCTCAAACCTGTTTGGTGAATTAGGGGGAGTGTCTACCCCAAACATGTGAAGACTTCCTGCAGTGGAATGGGTGGAAGATAATTTATTCCAATGGCCATGAAGGTGGCTAAAGCAGGTGCTGTGGAGTGCTTACAGCTTGGTCAGACATTGAAGACACCAACATGATCCACTGCATCCTGGGCCATTGCCAGTTGTCTTGACTTTTGTCTTGCCACTGGACTTCAATGACTCTGGAAGCGAGAGCGAGGCTGACGACTTTGTGTAACTCTGTCTCACTTAAATCCAATTCATGCATGAGTCAAGACAAAATTCCATGATGTCATTGGTCTTCTTTGAAAATGAAAGACAAATAACAACAGCAATTTGTATCCCCAACGCCTAACAGTATCTAGCATATAGTAGGTGCTCAGCAAATTGGACCGATTGATTGAGGTACATGTTCATTGGATATGATAGATGGAGAAGAGGCCACACGGAATGGTGGATAGAATGCTAGATTGAGAGTCAGTAATATATGGGTTCATATTTACCTACTGACATTATTTGGGTGATCATGGGCAAATCACTTACATTTTCTGGGTTTTAATTTCTTCAGCTAAAAAATGGAGATGATAATATATATGGCATATATCTTGTAGGATTAATAAGAAACACAAACGAGATGTTTAAGGTGCTTTGCACACTTTAAAATTACATATATGTGTACGTATGTATGTATGTATGTACATATGTCAGTTATTGCTGACTGTGGTATGCATGCCTGTAATCCCTGATGCTAAGTAGGCTGAGGCTGGTGGATTTCTCAAGTTCAGGTGTTTTGAGCTATGGTGGGCTAATGCTGATCTAGCATCTGCATCCACATCTACCAATACAGTAAGCCCATGAGAGTGGAAGTGGGGCACTATGCTGATTAGGGAGGGGCAAATCAACCAGGGTCGGAAATAGAGCAGGTCAATGTTCCCATGATGATCAGAGGTGGGGTCAGGCACATGAGTGGCCCAAGTACTTCCAGCTTGGGTGAAATACACAGAACCAATATCAAAATATGTTAATTATTATTATTGTGACCTGTGAGATAATTTCCAATGATAAAAATTCTGTGTTTCTTATTTTTATGTTCTCTAGTGGGTCGCAGCCCTTCAAAGCGCTCATTAAACTTGATTCCTTTAGGAGGTCATTGCTTCAAACACTGATCACCAGAAACACGATGAAGAATATGAAATTTATGCCACTTCCCCACCCCCTAACATTGGTTCTTTCTACCATTAGATACCAGTGTCCTTGTGAGGCTCTACCAGGAGGAGAAAGTGAGGCTGGTGACTTTGCACAACTCTCCCTCACTTAAATCCAATGCACTTGCAAGTCATGACATCACCTTCCTGATGACAACAAAGGACTCTACTGGGGGCCAGATCTCTATAACAATACTTCATAGCATCTTGCTCGATGCCTCTAAATAAAAGTTTTCTTTTCCTATCTGCTATTATTTGAAGGGAATAGAAAGTCTAGCCTATCCTCCTGAATTTCCTTCACCCACATTCCTTGAGGTTCAGACTGTTTTTGGAAGGCTGTTATTTAAATGCAAATATAGCTTCCTCTGGAAAAGGAGGGGGTTAGTTGAGATCACAGAATCACAGATTTGGATAAGACCTAACAGACCATCTAGTCCAACTCATGTCTGAATAAGAATCCCTAGAAAATTGTTATCTACCAGCCACTTGAGTGCTTTCAGTGAGAGAAAACCCATCAC
Source organism: Trichosurus vulpecula (assembly GCF_011100635.1). Lineage (NCBI taxonomy): Eukaryota > Metazoa > Chordata > Mammalia > Diprotodontia > Phalangeridae > Trichosurus > Trichosurus vulpecula. Next base: position 25,940,711 of record NC_050573.1, on the reverse strand, counting down.
TTTCCAAGGCAGTTCATTCTACTTTTGTACAATACATTAATGACTAGAGATTTTTTCTTTACATTTTCTTTACATTCTTTACACTTTCTTTACATTTCTTATTGTTCTTTATGTTTCTTTGCATATTTCTTTACATTTTCTTTACATTTCTTTACATTTTTTCTTCATATTTATTTACATTCTTTACATTTCTTTAAAACTCTGAGAATGCTACACACTGTTCCTAGTTCTTTCCTCTTTGCCTAAGTAGGGACCTGCCCAACTCTCCCATTCTCTGCCCTAAGGGTTTTCTCTGTACTGACATTTTATGTCTAAGGTCCATCCTAGCTTTGAAAGTCTATGTTCTAAGATCCTTCTGGTTCTATCACTATATGTTTGAAGGTTTCTCCTAGCTCTGACATTGCACGATTTCTAAAAGGGTCTGCAAAGTGTTTGAGGAATATTATTACAATTTAGTCTCACTGAAAGATAGGGTACTATCATTATCCTCATTTTACAGATAAAGAAACTAAGGAAGACTTTGCCTAGGGTCATACAGTTTGTAAGCATCTGATATGGGATTTGAACACTGGATGTCTTGACTCCAGGCCAAGTTCTCTGTGATGTATGTCACCTAGCCTAGTAACAGCTAGCCAAGAGCAAGACTAAGAGGTAGAGTAGGTGCCTGTTTGAGAAGGAATATCGTGGAGGGGGGTGAGACTAGGAAGGAGGAGAATGAATAACCAGGTAGTTTAGAACCAAAGATAAGCTTCCCTGATTTCATTGTTTTGTCTCAGAGCTGGATCTGCCTGGGAGAGGGAGTAATGGGGTGCTGCTGGGGGTCTGGGTGGGCTGTAGAAGAAAATCTGAAAAGCAGCCTTGTGGACATCACATTTCTGCTCTGTTGTGGACCCCCTACTGTAAGTGTTCTCTGGCACATCTGTTTGGATTTCTAATTTGCTCTTTAGCAGGACAGTTTCTTGTTCTGTTGAGTGAAATATCAGGTTTTGATCTCTATGAGGGTTTGATTTTTTCCCACCTCAGCATAACAGCTCCCACATCTGAAGCCCACAGTTAAAAAGTGATTTTTAAGACTTTTCATCAGTAAAGAAATCAATAGGGTAAAAAGCATTTTTTCATTCTGACTTTTACTTCTTTTTTCCTCTCTTCTCCAACTACTGGGTAAGAAAGTTTTTGTATGAGGTTATCTAACATCCTTTGGCAGAAATTCTCATTATTAAAAGAGGTATGATCTGCTGAATATCCTGATGATAATATGACATCACTCCAAAGTCTAGAAATTAATTCAGTGTAGAGAAGAGAGGGATGGGATTCATGAATTTCACCAGTAGTATTGATGAGGGCACAGTCTCTGGGACCCCCCCCTTGAAACTGGAGTACAGTCTCTGGGAGCCCCCTTGAATTCTGCTTGAGTCTTCGAACTGGATTTGGCCTTCCCCTAAGGCCATGGGCCTTGCATTATCATTGGACCCAAGTCTCTGCCTAGCCTAGCCCTCTATTGTCCAGTTGTTTCCCACCCTTAATCCTGATCCAAATATCTATACCCTAGCTCTGTTACCCTAGTCCTCTATTGTCTGTCATCTCCACTTCAGCTATTTCCCACCCTGGAGTCTGACCTCATCTCAGTCCCATGAAGCTCCTCCTTAGACTCCTCCTCAAGTCCCTCCCTAAACCCCTCCTCTAGTCACCCCAGACCACCCCTCAATCTCTCCCACAATCTTTGTGTATATAATCTCCATCCTGCCTCCATGAAGGCGCTCAGATTCAATCTAGATCAGTAGATTGAATCTGGTCCACTTGTGAAAACAGCAGTCACAAAGGATGGGGTTTCTTAAGACAACCCATTATGGCAAATCCTTAATAAACTTTGTCATTTCCCTTGGCTGAGAAGGCTTGAGTCGAATTCTTTTACCAGGACCTGGCATGTCTGTACTTTGGAGTGTCGTGCACCCCTCAATCCCAAACCTCTTCAGTATGTGATACAAGAGCAGTTGTCTACCATGGACAGCAATATAGCCAGACTTAAAAGAGAGGAGAGGTTCTTAACCGTGTGTGTGTGTGTGTGTGTGTGTGTGTGTGTGTGTGTGTGTGTGCATGCATGTGTGTGTGAGAGAGAGAGAGAGAGAGAGAGAGAGAGAGAGAGAGAGAGAGAGAGAGAGAGAGAGAGAGGCAGATAGGTGACTGCTGTATGGGACGGAATTTTCAAATAGTAAGAGAGACCTCTTTAGGAGAAGCAAAGTGAATTTATTTTACAAAACTTGCAAGATTTGGGCACACCTCCATAAGGGAGGAGGTGAGGTGAAAGGGAACGCTGCCTTAATTTATACTCTTAATGAAAAGTTTCCCACTCACCTCTATCCTTTCTCACCATTGGCTGGGAGGTGGGCTTACAGTCTAGCACGAAAGCTAGACAGAGGACCAAGGTTTATCTGGTCAGTTCAGGTTTTCCCTATCTGGAACTCAACTGCCTGGGGTGGTGTCTGAAAGTCTAGGAGAAGAAATGAGGTGGGGTGGGGGTGGGGTGGAGAGCCCTTCCTGGAGCAGAGAACAAATAGCTCACGGGTAGTCCATCATCTTCCTATTTGGTGCTAACATCTGAGAGAAAGGGAAGAGCAGCCCACAGCTCCAGACCCTGACCTTCCAGAGTCACCACAAGGCCAAATCTCAAACCTCTCCTACTCCCTTAGACATTCCCTATTTCAGAAATATGAGAAGAGTGTAACCCCTGTATTTTACCTGGTGAAGTCTTCACAATTATCTATCCCATTCATGACTAAGCTAATAGAGCTTAGAAACTTGAATCAGAAAAACGTGAATTCAGATCCATCCTCAGACACTTACTACCTGTGTGATCTGGAGAAAAGTCACTTAACTTCTGTCCACTTCAGTTTCCCCAACTCTAAATTGGGGATAATAATAGAATCTACCTCAAAAGATTGTTGTCAGGATCAAATGCCATAATGTTAATAAAGCATTTAACACAGTGCCTGGCACAGAGTAAATGCCATGTACTCCTCAGAATGTTTTTAAATGCACAAAATAAAACACAGAAGATTACAAAGGAAACCTGTTATACTGAAATCTGGTTGTCACTTTTTTTGGAGGGGGAAGGCAGGGCAATTGGGGTTAAGTAACTTGCCCAAGGTCATACAACTATACAAGGTATATGTGTGTCAAGTATCTGAGGCCGGATTTGAACTCAGGTCCTCCCAACTCCAGGGCCGGTGCTCTACTCACTGCACCACCTAGCTGCCCTATAGTTGTTAATTTATGTAGTTTCTCAACCAAGTTCACAGAACCCAGCTTAAGGATTCCCTTCCTTAGATATAGGAAAGCATTCCTGGACAAGGTAGATTTAATTACATAGAGGGACATTAGATAAGAGATTATGTAATATTCAAACATTGTCATACTTAAAACATATAGTAGATTATATTTCTCTTTGTCTCAGATGACTCATGCTTAGGTACTAGTTTTGTGAAGCTAACCAAGTCATCTTATCCCGTTGTAAAAAAAAAAAAACTTCAATGAATCATATTTACATAATAATTTAACATTCATTTTAAAAATTTGAATTCCAAATTCTCTCCCTCACTACAGCCCCTCTACGTAATGATACCCATTATACACATGAAGTCATGCAAAACATTTTTCCATATTAGACATATTACAAAGAAAAGGCAAAAAAATATACTTCAATCTGTGCTCAGAGTTCATCAGTTCTCTCTCTGGAGTTGGATACCATTTTTTTGTCATGAGTTCTTTGGAATTGTCATGAGTCCTTTGGAATTGTCATGAGTCATTGTAGTGCTCAAAATAGCTAAGTCTTTCATAGTTGATTATTGTTACAATATTGCTTTTACTATATACAATGCTGTCCTGGTTTTGCTTACTTTACTTTGCATTAGTTCATATAAGTCTTCCCAGATTTTTCTGAAGCCATCTCTTTCATCATTTCTTATAGCACAATAGTATTTCATCACAATTATATACCACAACTTGGTCAGCCATTACCCATTTGATGGGTATCCCTTCAATTTCTAATTCTTCATCACCACAAAAAGAGATGCTAGAAACATTTTTTCACATATAGATCCTTTTCTTTTTCCTTTGATCTCTTTAGGATACAGATCTAGTAGTGATATTGCTGGGTCAAAGGGTATGCATAGTTTTATAACCCTTTGGGCATAGTTCCATATTACTCTCCAGTTCACAACTGGATTGGACCAGCTCACAATTCTACCAACAGTGTATAAGCATCTCTCTTTCCATATTCCCTCCAGCATTTGTCATTTTACTTTTCTGTCATGTTAGCCAATCTGAGAGATGTGAGGTGGTATCTCAGAGTTGTTTTAATTTGCATTTCTTGAATCAATGTGATTTAGACCATTTGAAAAATTTGACTATAGATAGTTTTATTTTTTTCTTTTGAAAACTGCTTGTTCATATCCTTTGGCCATTTATAAATTGGGAAATGTCTTTTTTAAAAAATAAATTTGGCTCCATTTCCTAAGTATTTGAGAAATGAGGCCTTTATCAGAGAAGCTTGCTATAAATCCCACACCCCACCCCCAGTTTCCTACTTGTCTTCTAATTCTGGCTGCATCAATTTTGTTTGGGCAAAACCTTTTTAACTTCATGTAATCAAAATTATCTATTTTATCTCCTGTGATCCTCTCTATTTCTTGTTTGGTCATAAATTCGTCCCTTATCCATAGATCTGACAAGTATTTTTTTTCCATGCTGCCCTAAGTTGCTTAAGATGTCACTCTTTATGTCTAAGTCATTGCCTATTTTGATATTATCTTGGTGTGAGATGCTGGTCTATGCCTAGTTTCTGCCAAACTGCTTTCTAGTTTTCCTAGAAGTTTTTGTCAAATAGTGAGTTCTTGAATTTGGACCTTTGGGCTTATTGAACACTAGATTACTACGGTCTTTTACTTTTGTACATTGTGTATCTAATCTCTTCCACTGTTCAGCCACTGAATTTCTTCTCTAGTACTACATTGTATTGATGGTTGCCATTTTATAATGTAGTTTAAAATCTGGCACTGATAGGTCACCTTTTTTCACATTTTTTTCACTGATTCTGTTGATATTCTTCCAGATGAATTTTGTTCTTTCAGATGAATTTGAAAGGGAAACCTGAGGTAGCTCATTCCTTTGTGGGGGCAGCTATCAATGTTAGGAAGTTTTTCCTATATCAAACTGAAATTTGAGCCCATTTCATATGGGAACCAGTTGAAGAAACCGAGGCTGTTTAGCCTGGAGAAGATAAGGCTCAGGAGGGATGTGATAGCTGTCTTCCATTTTTTTGAAGGCTCTCATGAAAGAGGGTTTAGCTTTGTTCTGCTTGGCCCCTGAGGGAAGAACTTGAAACCATAGGTGGATATTGCAGAAGTTCTTAACAATTTGAGCCATCAGAAATTGGAATGGACTTCCTTAGGAGGTCTCTAACCTGAGGCAGGATGGTTACTTCTTGGTATTGTAGTGGGGTTGCCTTTCAGACATGGGTAAGAATAAGGTCTTTGCTGAGTTCTCTTCCAACTCTACAAATTCTGTGATTCTTTGAACATCTAAGGCTCTTTTCAGCTTTAAATCAATGATCTTCCCACAGGCTGAAGGAGTGGTAGTAAAAGCTGGAATAGTGGATCTCTTCAAAACCCACCCCTTTTTATAGTTCTTAGTTTCTGAGTGTGGAGAAAAGGCTAGGGTAGAATAGGTAAGTGGTGAAGGGACAGAAGCGATGGGAGAAGGAGAAAGGGGAAGAGCAAGAAGGGGAATAACAACTCCCATTTCAATAGTGCTCTAAAGTTCATAAAGCTCTTTCTTTGCAATTTCCCTTATAGTATCATAGTATGTATCATAGTTATGATGGTGGTAGTAGTAGTAGTAGTAGTAGTAGTAGTAGTAGTAGTAGTAGTGGTGGTGGTGGTGGTGGTGGTGGTAGTGGCACTGGTGCTGGTGGTAGTAGTAGTAAAGTGGTAGTAGTAGTCATAGTTGTCATAGTAGTAGTATGGTACTACTACTAGTAGTAGAATAGTGGTGTTGGTGGTAGTCATAGTGGTGTGGTCATAGTAGTAGTAGTCATAGTTGTGATAGTAGTATTGTACACTACTACTAGTAGAGTGGTGGTGGTATTGGTAGTAGTAGTATGGTAGTAGTAGTATGGTGGTGGTAGTGGTGGTGGTAGTAGCATTTATGTAGTACTATAAGGCTTGCAAAACACTTTGCATATATCTCATTTGATCATCAACAAACCCTTTTGCGGTAGGTGCTAACATTATCCTCATTTTATGGATGAAGGAACTGAGTCTGATGGAGGGTATGTGACTTGTTCTGGATTCTTCATCTACTAAGTGTTTGAGGAAGGATTCAAACTCAAGTCTTCCAGGCTCCAAATCTAGCACTGAACCATCCTTGTTGCCTGGGATCAAGAGTTGTAAAGGACCTTTGGTGGTATCTAGTCCAATTTTCTTATTGTCAAATGAGGAAACTGAAATACAAAAAAACTTAAGTGATTGGTCAAGGTCACACATGTATTAAATGACAGCCAGAATTTGAACTTAAGTCATCTGTTTCTAAACCTAGCCTTGATTCCATTATGCACATTGTATTCCCATTTTGCAATGGAAAGCGGGACCTAGAGAGATTAAGTGTCCACTTCAGCGTCCCTCAGCTAGTAACTGTCACAGCTAGAATATAAAACCAGGTGTTTCAATGGCAAGACTAGTCCTTTCCCTAATATGGCAAGGAGGAGAGGAAGAGAGGATGAGGTGAAGAAAGAAAGAAAAGAAGAAGAAGAAGAAGAAGAAGAAGAAGAAGAGAGAGAGAGAGAGAGAGAGAGAGAGAGAGAGAGAGAGGAAGAAGGAAGAAAGGAAGAAAGGGTAAGGATTCCTTCAGTTGGTGGTGCTTTGACTCACCCCTGTACCAGGAGCTGCTTCTTCTTCTTCTTCTTCTTCTTCTTCTTCTTCTTCTTCTTCTTCTTCTTCTTCTTCTTCTTCCCCAGATTAAGAATTCCTGCAATACCATTAGCAACTTGGGGGACTGGGATAAACCTCCTACAGGAAGTGGCATTTGAGCTGAGTCTGGCAGAAAACCCAGGGGACCTGAAGGGCAGAGGTGATCAGGAGAATAAATACAAGATAGTTTGGGATGGGGAGCACTAGTAATAAATAAAAGCTTCACACAGAAGCCTTTTGAGACAGAGAATCAAGTCGATGCTTGAGAAGGGGGACCATGAGTACAGACATGGGAAGGGAGCAGGGAGATGAAAAGATCACAAACCTAGAAGCAACCCTAGAGTCATCCAATATGACTTCATCATTTTACAAATGAGGAAACTGAGACCCAGAGAGACCTGCCCAAGGTGAACAGGTATCAGAGGCTGGATTTAAAGCCAGATCTCCCTCCAGGGCCAGTGATCATTGTACTCTACCTCATAGAAAGAGAGAGAAGTAGTAGGAGTAGAAAGAGAAAGAGGATCTCCTTTGTGTGGGAAGACACATTGGATCCCAGTGGAGCCTTGCTTGGTAGAGCAGGTCCTGAAGGAATGGAAAGAGCAGCTGTATGAAGAACCTTCTGACTGTATTAAGCAACTCCTCACACTTCAGGGCAGCAATTTTTGTCAAGCTCTGATTTCTCATAACCTAGTCAAAATATGTAATGTGAAAGAGGAAGAGTACATCGCAATGAAGTATAGTATAATTCATTTATCTCCTCAACTGGGGAAATCTCCCCATAATTTATCAGCAGGAAAGGTTTAAGTGAATTTTGTAGCTCCTTTTATGTGGCCTTATGAGGCTGCTTAAATTATGACGGTAAGTACTTTGGCATCATTGGCTGATAGACTAAACCGTGCTTTATCGGGAGAGTAAGTGAGACTTGGAAATGAGAAGGAAAAATAAAGAATAAAAAAAGATTGCACAGCCTGAGGTATACTGTAGCTTCCCCTCCCCCTGCTTTTTCCTGTGTGAGCTGCCGGCACACACACACACACACACACACACACACACACACACACACCCCTTATGATTTATTGAAATTTTGGCTTTTTCAGGGTCTGTACTTCCTCAACATACCTAGTCCCAGGTTCCCACAGCAGCTGCTGCACCTGGCCCCGGCACTTTGGATGCTAGAAAAACAAAATCATTAGCAAGGTGGTTTGTCAAGCATTTGTATTGTCAGCAAATAAGCTCAGCCCTTAGGATGCTCTGTGGTCCAAACTTGCCTCTCCCAGGGCTGTCCCTGAGTCTCAACTTCAGCTGTTGGGGCTTTTCATGAAATACATGATTGGGGGGGGGGATGGGGGCAGGGCTGATGGATGTTCATGGATCCCATTCTGGAGCTTTTCCAAGGGCAGTGTTAGTTACTCTTTGGCTCTGATGGAAACAAACATTTCTGAAACCTGCTCCTAGCTTTCAAAGTAAGAAAAGCACCAATGTTCTCCAGAAGCAGGAAGTAAATGTTCTTTAGGAGTCTCCAGAGATGGCGAGGTAAAGTGAGGATCGGATTCCTGTTGTAGATTTAGATTTTAACCTCTTTTGCAGCTTGGACCCCTCTGGAAATCTGGGCAAGCCTATGGAACAGGATAACATACTTAAATGTATAAAATAAGATTATTTTTTTACGGCCAAGATGGTGGCTGGAAAGCAGGGACTAGCGTGAGCTCCCTGCCGAGTCCCTCCAAAAACCTGTAAAAAATGGCTCTGAACCAATTCTAGAACTGCAGAACCCACAAAACAGCAGAGGGAAGCAGGGCTCCAGCCCAGGACAGCCTGGATGGTCTCTGGGTGAGGTCTATCCCACACAGAGCTGGGAGCTGGGAGCTGGGAGTAGAGCAGAGCAGAGCGGAGTAGAGCCCAGCGTGAGCGGCGCGGACCAACCAGACCAGGAGCCAGGCGGAATGTGCCCTAGCACCCTGAATCAGTGAGCTGTAGCAGTTACCAGACTTCTCAACCCACAAACACCAAAGACAGCAGAGAAGGTTAGTGTAAAAAGCTGCGGGAGTGGAAGGAGTTCATGGTTCCACCACCACCCCTGGGGCAGCAGAGGTGGGGCAGCTACAGCTGCAGTTGCTTCCGGCCCCAGGCCCACCTGGCAGGAGGAATTAAGTGGCGGATCAGAGCAGGAGTGCACAGCCTGCTGAAGATCTAAGCCCAGTCCGGGTTGGGGGTTCTTGGGGAAGGAGGAGTGCTGGTGTGGCAGAACTGGTGCATCCCCCCCAAATGTGGAACATAGAACTCTTTAGTCTACAAGCAGTCATACCCTGCTGAAAAACTCAAGGGTCAAGTTAGTTGGTTGGGAATATGGCCAGGCAGTGAAAACGCACCCAGATTCAGTCTCAGACTTTGGATTCTTTTTTGGTGACAAAGAAGACCAAAACATACAGACAGAAGAAGTTAACAAAGTCAAAGAGCCTACAACAAAAGCCTCCCAGAAAAACATGAACTAGTTCCAGGCCACGGAAGAGCTCAAAAAGGATTTGGAAAAGCAAGTTAGACAAGTAGAGGAAAAATTGGGAAGAGAAATGAGAAGGATGCGAGAAAACCATGAAAAACAAGTCAATGACTTGCTAAAGGAGACCCAGAAATATACTGAAAAATACACTGAAGAAAACAACACCTTAAAAAATAGACTAACTCAAATGGCAAAGGAGCTCCAAAAAGCCAATGAGGAGAAGAATGCCTTGAAAGGCAGAATTAGCCAAATGGAAAAGGAGGTCCAAAAGACCACTGAAGAAAATACTTCTTTAAAAATTAGATTGGAGCAAGTGGAAGCTAGTGACTTTATGAGAAATCAAAATATTATAAAACAGAACCAAAGGAATGAAAAAGTGGAAGACAATGTGAAATATCTCCTTGGAAAAACCACTGACCTGGAAAATAGATCCAGAAGAGATAATTTAAAAATTATTGGACTACCTGAAAGCCATGATCAAAAAAAGAGCCTAGATACCATCTTTCAAGAAATTATCAAGGAGAACTGCCCTGATATTCTAGAGCCACAGGGCAAAATAGAAATTGAAAGAATCCATCGATCACCTCCTCAAATAGATCCCAACAAGAAATCTCCCAGGAATATTGTTGCCAAATTCCAGAGCTCCCAGATCAAGGAGAAAATACTGCAAGCAGCCAGAAGGAAACAATTGGGGTATTGTGGAAACCCAATAAGAATAACCCAAGATCTGGCAGCCTCTACATTAAGAGATCAAAGGGCTTGGAATACGATATTTGGAGGTCAATGGAGCTAGGATTAAAACCAAGAATCACCTACCCAGCAAAACTGAGTATCATGCTCCAAGGCAAAATATGGATTTTCAATAAAATAGAGGACTTTCAAGCTTTCTCAGTGAAAAGACCAGAACTGAATAGAAAATTTGACTTTCAAACATGAGAATCAAGAGAAGCATGAAAAGGTAAACAAGAAAGAGAAATCCCAAGGGACTTACTAAAATTGAACTGTTTTGTTGACATTCCTACATGGAAAGAGATGTGTATGCTTCATGAGACCTCAGTATTAGGGTAGCTGAAGGGAATATGCATACATATATGTTTATGTATGTATATGGGTGAATGTGTATGTATGTATATATCTATGTGTGTGTGTGTATATATATATATATATACATATACATATATATGGAGAGAGAGAGAGAGAGAGAGAGAGAGAGAGGACACAGGGTGAGTTGAAGATGAAGGGAAGATATCTAAAAGAAATAAAATGAAATTAAGGGATGAGAGAGGAATATATTGAGAGAGGGAGATAGGGAGAGATAGAATAGGGTGGATTATCTTGCATAAAGGTAGGCAAGAGAAGCAGTTCTGTGGGAGGAGGGGAGAGGGCAGGATGAGGGGGGAAATGAGTGAATCTTGCTCTCATCAAATTTGGCCTGAGGAGGAAATACCATACATACTCAATTGGGAATCTTACCCCACAGGAAAGAAGAGGGAAGAAGATAAAAAAGGGAGGATGATGGAGGGGAGGGCAGATGGGGGTGGAGGTAATCAAAAACAAACACTTTGGAAAGGGGACAGGGTCAAGGGAGAAAATTCAATAAAGGGGGATGGGTTGGGAAGGAGCAAAATATAGTTAGTCCTTCACAACATGAGTATTGTGGAAGGGTTATACATAGTGATACACATGTGGCCTATGTTGAAGTGCGTGACTTCTTAGGGAGGGTGGGTGGGAAGGGAAGAGGAGAGAGAATTTGGAACTCAAAGTTTTAAAAACAAATGTTCAAAAACGAAAAAAAAAGTTTTTGCATTCAACTAGAAAATAAGATACACAGGCAATGGGGCGTAGAAATTTATCTTGCCCTACAAGTAAGGAAGGGAAAAGGGGATGGGAGGGGAGTGGGGTGACAGAAGGGAGGGCTGACTGGGGAACAGGGCAACCAGAATATACGCCATCTTGGAATGGGCGGGGAGGGTAGAAATGGGGGGAAAATTTGTAATTCAAACTCTTGTGAAAATCAATGCTGTAAACTAAATATGTTAAATAAATAAATTTTTAAAAATGTATAAAATAAAATATATAGGATTACAAAGAAAACCAATTATATTAAAATAGCTTTTCCCTCCCTCCCTCCCTCCTTTCCTTCCTTCTTCCCTCCTTTTCTTCTTCCCTCCCTCTCTCCCTCACTCCTTTCCTTCGTTCCTCCTTCTCCCTCTCCCTCCTTACTTTCCTCCCTCTCTTTTTTCATTCCTTCCTCCTTCCTTCCTTCCTTCCTTCCTTCCTTCCTTCCTCCCTTCCTTCCCTCCTTCCTTCTTTCCTTCTTCCTGCTTTCCTTCTTTCCTTCCTTCCTTCATCCCTTCCTTCCGTAAGTCAGTCTTTCTGGGCTTCAGTTTCCTCACCTGTAAAATGAGAAAGTGGGTCTAGAAGGCTTTCCAACTCTAAATTGAAGATTCTGCCCATTATTCCCTGTGTGGTTTTTGAGCCAATCACTTAACTTTTCTGACCTTCAGTTACCTCACCTGTCCAATGGTGGGGTTGAGCCATACTATCATAGACTTCTTTTTCAGCTTTATGAGCCTGTGAATCTACTAGTCCATCGTCCTGCATTTAGGCAGCATGATCCCAAATCTGTACTAGATGAGAGGCCATGGGAATGGTGGCTAAAACACTCCCTTATATCTTAATTATCAAGGACTATTAGGGATTTTCCCTTTATATCTATCTTAAGTCTGTCTGTAACAGCTGCTCATTGCTTCTGGCTCTCCAGTTCCAAACAGAATGAGTGTAATCTCTTTTCCACATGACAGACTTTCAGCTCTCTGAAGAGAGTTATCAAGCCTCTTGTCTTGCCCCCACCTCCACTCCTAAGTCTTCTTTTCTCCAGGTTAAATAATTCCAGTTCCTTCAACTTAACCCTAAATGGTTTGGAGTCTCTTCACCGTCTGGATCACCTTTCAGTGGCATACCTCCTCTTTGCTCTGGACCTCGATTTCCCCCACATTTCAAATGGGTGCATTTGCTCTGTTCCTTCTTGCCTCTTATGGAAAGATACATGAGGTAAGAGTCACATAGTGTTCTAAGGCAGAAGGCCAGAATAAGGTAGTATGACTGAATGAGTTTATTAACACCTCAAAGAATCAGGAGAAGCATTCCACCTTGATGCACATAGCTTCCTGAACCAGGCAATTTGGTCCAGGGAGTATGGGGTCAATCCTTCTGAGCATCCAGTCTCCTCATGTCTCCCAAGGTAGGTATGTTGTATCCCCTAGCCAGCTTGCTTCCAACTCGTTGAGCTAAGTTGTTTGCCCTTTCCTGATTATGGTCACATTTCTGTTTTAATTTCCACTGGTCCTATGAGGAGCTTCACATAAAATATTAATTCTAAGTAAATATTAATAAAACTGTCACTGTCACATTAATTCAGTATGGTTGATGGGGAGGAGGGTGGGTCAGGATTGGGATAATGAGTTAATGCACAAGGGTTACCCACCAGAAAACATCCAGCAAACATGAAGGCGGTAGGAAAGGATTGTGACAAATAAGGGGGGGATAGAAAAAGGGGAAAAACATGAGCAAATCGCCACAGAGAATCATAGATGTTGAAAGCTGGAAGGGACATTAGCAACCAACCAGTCCAGCCCACACACAGAACCCTCACAATAACACACCTGATAAGTCGTCATCCAGCTTCTCTCTGCTTGAAGACCTCCACTGAGGGCAATCCCACAGCCTCCCAAGGCAGCTAATTCCACTTTTGGACTGCTTCATTGTGAGGAAGTTTTGATCTAAGTAATATTAATAATAATAACTGATAATAGCTACCATTTATATAGCACTTACCCTGTAGCAGGCACTATGCTAATAATTACAATTATCATGTCATTTGATCCTCACAACCCTGTGCTATACTTATCTCCATTTTACAGATGTGACAACTGATCTTCCTGCAGCTTCCACCCTTGGCAACTGGTTCTGTCCATTCCAAATGGAATGTCTAGTTCCTTCTTAATTTGTCAACCCTTCAACTATATTTGAAAATAGCTTTTAGGACCTCCCTGGGTCTTCTCTTCTCCAGGGTACCCATGCTGACTTTCTTCAACCAGTCTTCACATGCCACACACTCAGCACCCTCCGCCATCTTGGTTACCTTACTCTTCATGCTCTCCAGCTGGTCAATGTCCGTAAATTGTGAAAGAGAACTGAACACAATGCTGTGTTCTTACTAGGGCATACTTGGACTGTCTCCTTTTTATTCTTGGAAACTCCACCCCTCTTAATGTAGCCCAAGATTCTGTTATATTCTTTAGCCCCCACATCACATTATTGGTAAATATTCAGCTTGAAATCCCAATGCTTTTTTTAGGACAATTGTTGGGCTTCAAAGGAGGAGTAGAATGGCAGCTCCCAGGTCCCTTTCTCTAGCTGCAGTCCCTCTCCTTGGATTGGGTCTGCCATCACTAACTGTTCAGTGGATATTTTGAACTGGATCTCCCATAAGCATCTCAAACTCAATATATGACTCCCCACCTCCCAAATCATATGAACTTCTCTATCACCATTAGGGGCACCATCATCCTCCAGTCACCCATGCTCACAACATTGGTATGTCCTCTATTCCTCCTCCCTCTCATCCCTCACATCCAATCTGCAGTTATATATTGTTGGTTCAATTTCTATGACATCTCTCGCATATATCGCCCTTTCTCTACTCATACGGCTGCCACCCTAGTTCAGATCCAAATCACCTCTTTCCTGTACTATTTTAGTAGTCCACTATTTTGTCTCTTCTCACTCCAGTCCATCTTCCACTCAGCTGCTTAAGTGATTTTTCCTCTGTTCTATCAACTCCAGATGCTCCCTATTACCTCTAGAAAGAAATATAAACCATTCTATTTGGTATTTATGGCACTTTACAACCTTCCCCCAACCTACCTTTCTTCTCCACAAATTCTATGATGCATCCAAGTTGACTTTCTTCTTGTTCTTATGCACAAAATTTCAGCTCTCACTTTCTTTTCTTTGTACTGATGGGCTCTCATACCAGATATGTATTTTTTTCCTTACATTCATCTTCTAATTTGCTAAGATTAATTTCAGATTTCATCTCCTCCAGGAATCCATTCCTGATTCCCCTATTGTACCTATATGCTTTGCTATGCCTATATTGTAGCCCCTGATAGCAGAGATGGCTAAGTCAAGGCAGAGTGGATGGAGGGAATGGAGGGGGGGGTTAAGTTCCCAAGCGAGAAGATGGTTCTGAAAGTAGCTCCCTATAACTAAAAAGGAAGCTTTCCCTAGTTGCAAGCCATATGTGGTAGATGGAACTTTAATACTGAGAGTTTGAAATCCATACTTTTGAAATTCTAGGACTAACTCCTTCACAGGAGGAGGAAAAGACAGAGTCAACATGGTACAATGGAAAGTAAAAGGATTGATTCTGTAGTTAAAGGATGTGGCTTCAAATACCACTTCTTAGACTTAGTGTGTGACCTTGAGTAAGTCATTTAATATCTGTGGGTCTCAGTTTCCTCATCTGTAAATTAGGGTGAGGTCAGACTAAATGGACTCTTGTGTCCCCTTTCAGCTCTAGTTCTCCAGTCCTATGATGATGCTGATGAGGAGAAGGAAGAGGAAGAAACAATGAGAAGCAAGAGGCAGGGCCTGTGGCCAGGCATCATTGACTCTTCTATGCTTCTGTCCCAGCATAGTGAGATCCCATCTTTTCTCCTCCCAAGTTTTCCACAAAACTTTGCCTCCTCAGCTGTGTTAATGAAAGAGGCTCACCAAACAATAGAAAAACAAATGGTGCAGTTTTCAACACAACAGAACGTGTGTACAGCAGCTTTGCAGATGACCAGAGCCCAGAAGTACTCACCTGCCATACCTGGCATGGGGGTTTGGGGAGCAGGAGGGGAGATGCTTGCAAACCATATGCAAGGAATAGAGCAAATGGGGTGGGAGGGTGAGGGGCAGATGAAGGAAGCCAAGAAGTGCATGTAGCAGATTTCAGATTTATTGATGATAGCAAAAAATAAAAATAAAAAATGGTAAGCAGCTGGAGAGATTGGCTTTTAGCTGCATGCAATATAGAAAATCAGATATGTTTAGGTCTCCATGACTCAGCCTTAAAGATTCATGAGATATTTTGGCAGAAGGATATTACTAGGTTTAGAAAATATGCCTATCGGTTATATTCTGTGTGTTTGAAAATGGTGTGAATGATTATAGTCATTAATGGAAGGGAATAGAGGGTCCTCATTTAAGGGAACCAGCACAGTTGAGTGGAGTAAGTCCTGGATAGGGAGTCAGGAGGGAGCTGGGTTTGAATTCTGTGTCTGACACTTCATAACTGTTTAGCTATGTCACTTAATATCTATGAGCCTCAATTTCCTTATCTGTAAAATGGGGATAATAAAATAATGACCATAGTACCTATCTTACTAGGGCTTTTGTTGAGACCCGGTGAGGAGCCAGTGTGGTAGAGTGGAAAGTGCTGAATTTGTTCAAAATCTGTCCCTGCCATTCACTTGCTATCTCTGTGACTATGGATGAAGAGAAGAAGGAAAGAAGGAAGGAAGGGAAGGGAAGGGAAAGGAAGGGAAGGGAGAAGGGAAGGGAAGGGAAAGGAAAGGAAGGGAAGGGAGAAGGGAAGGGAAGGGAAGGGAAAGGAAGGGAGAAGGGAAGGGAAGGGAAGGGAAGGAAAGGGAAGGGAAGGGAAGGGAAAATGGAAGGGAAGGGAAGGGAGAATGGAAGGGAAGGAAAGAAACAAGCATTTATTCAGCACCACTATGTACCAGGCACTCTGCTAAGCCCTTTACCAGTAGTATCTCATTTAATCATTAAAATGACCCTGAGAGGTAGGTGCTATTCTTATATCTGTTTTACAGATGAAGAAACTGAGGCAAATAGAAGTTAAGTGACTTGCCCAGGGTCACACAGGCTCACACTTGTAGCAAGTAAGCATCTGAGGCAGGATTTGAACTCAGGTCTTTTTGACTCCAGGCCCAGCCCTCTATCTACTGCATCACTTAACCTGTTTGGGACTCAGTTTCCCCATCTGTAAAATGAACAGGTCTGGGTGATCTGTAGGATGCCTTCCAATACTACATCTCTGACCCTACACTCTCGTATAATGTATGTGATGTGCTTTGTAAACCTTAAAGGGAAAGGGAATGAACCTGAGATTTATTAGTATAAGGAACCTCCAGGTGAGGAAATTCCCTCTACCAATGCGAATCAGCCACCTCCAGAACTTACAGTTCTGGAGTTGCTTAGAGCACCCAGGAGATAAAGTGACTTGCCTAGGGCTGCACAGCCAGTATGTGCCATAGGTGGGACTTGAACCCAGGTCCTCTTGCCTTTGAGACCTCTTTTATAGCCACTATGCCAGGCTGTATTTTATACATGTCAGATATAATTGTTATTAGAGACAATTTGGTATAGTGGAGAGACCAACAATCTTAAGAGTTTAGAGATATGAATTTAAATTCTGACTATGATGTTTATCATTTGTACAGTGACAAACAAGTTACTTAATAACCCTGAGCCCATTTCTCCATCTGCCAAATGGGGATGATAATAATTGCAGGACCCCAAGGGCTAATGGGGAAAAAACACTTTGATAAACATTAAAGTGCTATATTCGAGTAAGCTACGGTCATTGTAGATAACAATAGTGGACATTTAAACTGCACTTTAAAGTTTGCAAAGCCCTCCCTCTGCATTATTTCACTTATTCCTTACAACATTCCAACAACGTAGATCCTGCAGGTGGTATTATCTCTATTTTACAATTGAGCAAGTAGAGGTTCACATTCAGTCAACTGACTAGCCCAGAGACACACAGCTAAATAAGGTTTTGAACCCAGGTCTTCCTGACTCCCAGGGTCAACACCCTAACCACTAGGCAGTATTGCCTTTTCAGACACAGCTAACTCAAAATATTTATCTTTGCCTTGCACTCAGACAGTGTCCTTGCTGTCCAAATGCTCTATCATGAGACACCACATCCCTTTGTCTAGGGCCCAGATAAGTGTTGGTGGTGGGGATGGAGGAGGAGGAGGAGGAGGAGGAGCAGGAACAGTAGGGCTGATATAATTCACAGAGTCTGCCATCTGTTTGTGGCTGATCAAAAATGGATTGAAATTGAAGGATGCCAAAGAGTGATGGAAGCAGGCGGGAACCGCCCCTAGCACACCTTACAAATGAGGAATCACAAAGAAGCAGCCTAAAGGTTGACATCAGAGAAATAAATGGGCGAAGGGGCTAGTGAGAGTGAGGAATGACCAATGGACAGCCCACATGCTTCATTGCTATCCTCAATGTCAAGAGAAATTGAGAAATGTTGGGTTTCCCCTTTAAGGACAAGGCACGGTATAGTGAAAAGTCAGAAAACCTGGGTTCAAATTCCGTCTCTGATGCTCACTACCGTGTGACCCTGGGAAATTGATATAGATTTACACTTTAAGAAAATAACTTTGGGGGCAGCTAGGTGGTGCAGTGAGTAGAGCACTGGCCCTGGGGTCAGGAGGACCTGAGTTCAAATCCGGACTCAGACACTTGATACATTTACTAGCTATGTGACCTTGGGCAAGTCACTTAACCCCAATTGTCCTGACTTCTGCCCTCAAAAAAAAAAGAATCAACTAAGAAAATAACTTTGGCAGCTGTATATATGATGGATTAGAAAGGGAAAAGACCAGTAGGGATGCTATTTCAATAATTCAGGGAAGAGATAATGAAGGTCTGAACTTGGGACACGATTGTAAGAATGGAGAGCAAAGGACTCATATGAAAGGTGCTATAGATTGTAGAAGGAGGGTTAGTAAGACTGGGCAATGGATTGGTTGTATAGGGTAAAGGGAGAGAAAGATCAAGGATGACTTCCTGCAACAACCCTTCAAGGTAGTCACTACTGGCTCCCCTTTCCAGATGAGGAAACTGAGGCTCAGAGATCAAGTAACTTGCCCTTAGTCTCCTAGCTTGTATTAACTGAGATAATGAACATAAAGCACTTTGTAAAACTTTAGCATGACCCATCTATCACTATCTAGACTGGTGGCAGAACTGGAAAGCAGATAGGGGGAGAGTGGGTGAGTAGCAAAGCAGCCAGCAATAAGATGGCCGTTGAATAAACAGCATGAAAAGTTATCACCGTAAGAAATGATGACTGTGAAGGATCTAGAGAATCTGGAGAAGCATGGGGAGACTTGTATGACCTGATGCAGAGTGAAGTGAGCAGAACCAGGGAAACACCATACGCAATGGTTCAAGATCATGTACGCCAAGGCATTAGATACGACCAGGGGTAGTGGGCTGAGGACAGTACAGAGGATCCTCCCTCATTTCCCACTGCCTCTCTGCTCAGTCTGCCCAGAGAGGAAGCGTAGCATAGAAATAATAGGCTTGGCTGTGAAAGAAGCAGCGAGGGATGACCTGTTTCTGTCCTAATGGCAGAGAGGACTCAAGCTCTGGCTGTCACAAAGGAAGGATGGAGTGACACATACATGCCTTCCCCTTGGTGGATCTCCTTCCAACCTGCCTGACAACCCAGAGTAATTGTTTTGTTTTTCTTCCTCTTGTTCTGGCTACAGCATCAGCGACTCTCAGAGGAGGATGACAGGTTAGGAATCAGCCCCTGTGTTTTATAGAGGAAGGAAACCAAAGCCAAGAAAGTGAAACAGTGTCAGTGGTCAGTCAGGTGGTCTACAAAAGAGCCTGGATTTGAACCGCACCTTTCTGACCCCTAATCTTCCATGATTTCTGCCATTCTACTCTACCTCTAGATGGCCTCAGAGACTTGCCATGTCCAACCTGTACCTAAGATAAATGGAGCATAGATCCAGGGCTGGAAGAGAGCCCAGAGGCCATCTTTTCCAAGCCTCTTCTTTTTGCAAATAGAGAAACTGAGGCCCAGAAGGATGAAGTGAGTTTCCCAAGGTCACACAAGCAGTAAGCATTGAAATAAGTTTTGAACTCTGGTTCTTTGATTTCAGAGTCAGTGACTTCAAGAAATAGTAAGTCCCAATTGTCTATCTCTGGAGGTCTTTGAGGGGAGACCAAACAATCACATTTCAGGCATATTAAATCGTAGAAAGAGCACTGGATCCAGGCTAACATGGGTTCAAATCTTTTTTTAAATCCAGAAGGTTTATTTACACATTAAATAGCACAGAAAAGACTCACCTCTAACGTCATATAGTTAAGAATCCACCCTACCCATGAGTAGATCACCTATTTCCAGAGAACCCAAGTGAGGGGAGGGTGAGAGACATCTTCCAGGGGTTCAAATCTTGCCTCTGATATTTACTACCTGAATGATCCTGGAAAGTTTACCTAGTCTCTTTGGGACTCAGTTTCTCTATCTGTAAAGTGAGAGAATTGGAATAGATGGCTTCTGAGGTTTCTTCCAGATCTAGATTCCTACAACTGTAGGCAGGTCACTTAACCTCTCTGTGCCTCAGTTTCCTTACCTGTAAAATGAAATTGTTGGACTAGAGAGATAGCTTCTGAGGGCCTTTCTAGCTCCCAAGCTAGGATCCTATGTAACAGACTGAAGCTGTGCCTCAGTTTGTTCACCTGTAAAAGTCAGAATCATAATAGCAACCACCTCTAAAGATTGTTGTAAAGATTCAGTGATATAATTACTGTATGTAAAATAGTTTGGGAACCTTAAAGTGCTATGCAAATGTGAGCTATTCTTATATCAAGGAGCAAAGAATGTAGAGATGGGAGGAAATTTAGGTATCATTTGCTTCAAGCTCTCTGAGTTTCATTTTCCTTAGCTGTAAAATGAGAATGTTGGACCCCATGATTTATATGATCCTTACAAGCTGTATATCTGGGATCTTTAGCCATCGAATCTCTCTGTGCCTCAGTTTCCTCATCTGTAAAAGGAGAGAGATATAATAGTTAGCCTTCAAGTTTCCTTCCAGCTCTAGGTCTAGAAACAGACCTTTAGCCATTTAACTGCTCTGTGCCTCAGTTTCCTGTTCTGTAAAATGAGGAGGTGAACTTTAAAATCCCTTCCAGTTCTGTTGATCTAATGATACTAGAACTTTCTCATTTGACAAGTGCAGCCCAGAGAAATCATCTGACTTCCCTGTGGTCCCACAGTTAGGAAGTAGCAGAGCTGAGATTTGAATCCTGGCCCTCTGACCCCAAAGCCAGAACTCTTCCTAAGCGTTTGACTTTTATCTGTCTCTAGTAGAAGATGTAGGTCTGGTGGCTTGGTAATTTCTAACCACCCCCTTCTTTCCTTCTCACTATTTCCAAGCAGCAGGAGCTGTAACAGCTATGTGGGAAGAAGAAAAAAAAACCACCAGTCGACCCCAAGGCCAAGGTCCTGTGGGTTGGGCTTTATTGTTCTCTTAGCTTGAAGACTCGGAGAGCTTCCTTGAGTTCCTTTTCACAGAGAAACCAGGAGAGTGAAATGATTTAAAAGGAACAAAAAAGCCAGAACAAAACCCCAGCTCAGCGGCTTTCTCTTCCTTTCTCTCCTGCCTATTTATAGTAGCATCCTTTGCCATGGAAGAAGCTGCTGCGGCTCTTGATGGCTCAGATCCCAGACACACAGATGTGCCTGAAAATATGGAACTGGGACCAGAAACCCCCACCATGTGTGGTCAGCACATGGAAGAAGTTTCTATCCATGTCTTTAGTCCCAATAATAACAACAGGGCTTTTATTACTATCGGAACCATAACCAGTACTTCATGAATGAGACTTTGTACCAGGGTGCCGGTAGGTAGGGGCAGCAAGCACTTCCTCCTTCTTACTTCATGGTGCTCTAATCGCTCAAGCTACTACACTGGCAACACTAATTCTCTCTCCAAGGTCCTGTTGCCATGGCGCTACTCTAGAGGGACCCGCGTAATACCCTGAATCCCTGATGGGATGAAATTTGAATCAACCCCTCTCCAACTGCAAATGCACCTGCAGTTGGGCTGTTAGAGTTGCGCATGCACATAAACTCCACCCAACTATTTTTGTTCCAAGTGAAAAAATCATTATGCTTCCATGGAAGGGCTCTTTCATGCCTCATCATGGCCTGAAGGTGACTCAAGGCTTTTAAAAATAACGGTAGCCCTGAGTTCAAATCCAACCTCAGACACTTGGCACACTTAGGGCAAGTCACTTAACTCCAATTGCCCTGCCTTCCCCCCTCCAAAAAAAGGATAATAGTGGAGGATGACCCCTGGCTGGTCTTGCCAATCTGAGAAAGGATGACAAAGGGCTGAATGTCCATTGTTTGAGATCCATCTCAGGGAGTCTGGGAGAGATATGATGGATTCATAATGTTGGACCTGGAAGGGGTTTTAATGGTTAGTGGCATTTTGAGGTTTGCAGAGCACTTTACTTATGTTAACTCATTTGGTCATCAGACCAACCCTGGGAGGTAGGTGCTGTTATTATCCCCTGTTTTATAGATGGGAAAAATAAGGCTGAGAGAGATTAAGTGATTGGCCCAGGGTCACACAGCTGAGTGTCTGAGGCAGGATTTGAATTCAGACCCTCCTAACTCCAAGCTCCATGCTTTATTTATTCTTACCTCCTTAATAATAAAGAATGTCACAGCTGGGACGCAGCCTTAGGACAGAGTGTCAGGGCTGGGAGGGACCTTAGAACAGAGAATGCCAGGCTGGAAGGGATCTTAGAACAGGGAATACCAGGCTGGGAGGGACCTTAGAACAGGGAATGTCAGGCTAGGAGGGACCTTAGAACAGGGGCTATCAGAGCTTTAACAGTTTCATTTTACAGAATATATGACCCAGAAAGGAAAGTGACTTCCTCGAGGTCACCCTCCATTGGTGACAGAGCTCAGAGTAGAGGACAGGCCTTTTGGCTTCCATAGGAAGATAATTTCTTTAAGCCACAGCAACTCTGAAAGCCTATTGGGTGAGCTGGAGAGGAGTCCTGATCTGTGCTGTTAGAAAGGTCATCAGCACTGATGCATTCATGGATCTTAGATGTGTCCTTACCATCCATGAAGAACAAACTTTGCTTCTTTCGCAGATCATAATCCTCCTTGAGTCTGAGTCAATCATTTTTGGGTAATAGATTTAAAGCTGGCAAGGACCTCATAGCCAGCCACTAAGAGCAGCCCCCTCACTTTACTATCTAAATGACTCCCTCAAGGTCACCAAACTCAAAATAGCAGAAATAGGATTTGAACCCAGGTTCCCTGACTCCCAACCCAGCCCTTTTCTCCATTGAGCCCGTCTGCCAGGCTGTCATCAGCAAGGAAATTCATCACTTGATAACTGACATTTTGATGATGAGAATAAACATGTTTGTTGTTGTTGTTCAGATGTTTCAGTCCTGTCTAACTCTTCATGACCTTGATGTTTTCTTGGCAAGGATACTAGATTGGTTTGCCACTTTCTTCTCCAGCTCATTTTAGAGATGAGGAAACTGAGGCAAACAGGGAAAAGTGAATTGCCCAGTGTCGCACAGCTACTAAGGCCAAATCTGACCTCAGGTCTTCCTGCCCAGGCTAGCATTCTATCCACTTCACCACCTAGCTGCATGGCATTAATAATTTTAAAATTTATTTTTATTTCAGTTCAAACTTCTCTTCCTCCCACCATCCCCACCATTAAGAAAGCAAAAAAAAAAAAAGCTAAAAACAAACAAACAAAAAAAAACAACCAACCCCCAAGCTCATTACCAATACGTAGAGTCAAGGAAAAACGAATTTCATAGCAATAATAGTTTAAAGATATTGTATTGTAATGGCAAGCAAAGTGGGGCTTTTTGTTGTTTTTTCTTTTGGAGTGCTTCTTAGCACTAAGGCAACCAAATGCCTTTGATTGAGTCTTGCCTTTGATTGAATCAAGAGTCTTTGATGGCCTGCTTATGTCACAAGAAAGCCTAAGTCACATGAGTTTGAGTCACATGGTTGTGATGCCCTCTGTCAGCTGACCCTGAAGAGGTGTATATAAATTATATATATATATACTCTGAGGTTAGCATTTTGCTTTGGGGGCTCACTCATTGGAAAAGTGTTTGTATGATTTGGCCAGACAAGACTCTGGCTAGCTGTTAAGGAGCCCCCCAGCTTTGAAAACCCAGATGTTGGTGCTTTTCTCTCTGGTAACTATGTATGTATTGCTACGGACAGACAGAAGCCCTTTCTAGTGATTTGTGTTATTTGCTCTGTTTATATAATTTCTGCTTATAATTTCTGTTTGTTTTCTCTGAAGTTCAGGGTTCTGACATTTTTCCCCTGAATGATATATGTATGTTTAATTAAAGTGAGATTGTAAACCCCTTAAAGTTACTTTCCTTAGAAAAGCAGATCAAAGAATCTGTGCTAGCAGCCTTCCTATGTGCTGTTGTTATTGGCCTTACACCTTCACAGCAGGGGCAAGCAGCATTGTTACTACATGTATTCTTTCTGAAATGTCAACATAGCCCAGTTATTTGATCTTCACATTAGCCCTTTAAGGCCAGCTAGGTAGGTATTCTTAACACCATTTTAGAAAAGCAGAAACCAAGGCCTACCTCACCCAGTCAAGGTCACAGGGTTTGCTTAGAGGATCTCTGAAGCCCCTTCCCACTCCATGACTCTGATTTATTGTGCTTGAGCAGAATGGGGGCTCATAGAAAAGTAGATTTAAGTCTGACATTATGTCAAGAAAAACCTCTTTCTAGCCACGGCCTCCAAATGTGGTATATAAGCTGCTTTGAAGAGTAGGGGATTTGTGTACTAAATGTGTTCATGAAGAGACCAGGTGGTCATTTACTGGGCATGTTGCAGAGGGGAATTCTTGTTTAGGTATGGGAGGGACTGGTTGGCCTCTGAGGTCAATCAATAAATCAGCTTAGGCACTGGTAATGTGCCAGCTGCATTTGTGAGAGGCAATGCGGCATAGTGGAGAAAGACCTGGCTTTCAAGTAGGAAATCCCTATTCTGTCTGTATGACTCTGGGCACAGTCACCATCTCTCAGTGCCCAGGTAACTCCCAAAGACCGAAAGATGCAAAGCAGATTTCGTCTGTAGGGACAAAGAGAGTTTAGTCATTGGGAATCCCCTTTACCCGTGAACTCACAGGCTAGCTAATTTCATTTATCCAGCACTTTGTAAAGCATTTTACAGGTGTTAACTTGTCTGATCCACACAACAGCCCTAAGAGGTAGATTACTTTATTATCCCATTTTACAGAGGCAGAGAGAAGTTAAATGACTTACCCAAGGTCACCCAGCTAATGAAAGTCTGATGCAGCTTTTGAACTCAGATCTCATTAGATAAACACTGAAAATACAAAGTTTAAAAAAATGACACATGCCTGCTTTTTCAAGGAAAGCGTTCTATTGGAGGGAAATAATAGATACACAGACAAGTGTGCAAAGTAATTATGGGTGTCTACATGGTGCAATGGACAGAACAATGGGTCTGGAGGACTGGGTCAGGAAGACCTGACTTCAAATCCAGCCTCAGACACTTACAAGCTGTGTAAACTTGGGCAAATAGCTTCAACTCTGTCTGCCTCAGTTTCCTCATCTGTAAAATGAGGCAGCGGATAGAGCACTGGGCTTGGAATCAGGAAGTCAGATGTCAGTCACTCAGTGTTTAGCACAGTGTTTGGCACATAGTAGGCATTTAGTAAATGTTCCTTGATTAATTGATTGAGTTGAAACACCTTTGATGTCTTCTGGCTGGAGATAAAGACCTAAGTGAAAGCAATTCCTGCCCTCGAGGAGCTTACCATCTAATGGAGGAGATAACATGTCTTTATACAAGTATATACATAATATACACAAAATGAATATTTCTGGAGGGTGCTAGCAGCTGGGGGGGAGGTCATGAAAGATTTCCTGTAGAAAATGGCCCTAGACCTGAGTCTTGGAGGGACAGGGGGATTCTGATAGGTGGAGGTGAAGAGACACTGTATTTCAGACATGAAGGTCACCAATGCAAAAGAATGGAGAGAGTGTGGGAGGGGGAGGGGAGGTGTCAATTAGTGAATTGATAATGAATGAAAAAAGCATTTATTAAGTGCTCACTGGATGCCAAGCACTCTGCTAAGTGCTCAGGATACAAATGTGGAAGCCAGATGTCCCAAGGAGCCAGACAGCACACAGAGCAGAGTGGTGGCCATAAGATTGTTTTGATCAGCAAAGTGCCTGGCATGGTTTGTGGAACAATAAGCCAGTTAATTGACTTGTCTTTTCCAGAGGTAATGGTATTGTTAACCAAAAGTGGACAAAACAGAAAGTAGCTGAGCTGACTATGAGAGAGGGAATGTGGTGAACTGCACAGAGGCCAGTACCTCTGGATTGCAGTGATGTGTAAGAAGACTGGAAAGGTAAGAAGGGGCCAAATTGTGAAGGGACCTAAATGGTGTCGACCTGAAAGTTTGGTTAAAGGAGGCAACAAGATAGGTGATAGAAAATTTTATATTACTTATTCATTTATTCCCTTAAAGCCAACAGATACATACATGTATGGCGCCAGACAAAATCTGACTGCTTGAACTGAAGAATGAGAAGGTTTAAATACATTTTTAGAACAGTCACAATTCAGCATGTCTGTGTTACTCAATTTTATGATCTTCATGTATGTTTAACCATGATACAAGAAAGGGACTTTTCTAAAATGAATAGGTTGTAAATACAAAAAGATAAGAGAGTTGATAAGGGTCAGTTGAAACTATGATCCAGTGTTTCTGTGTTTAATTTACCATTGTGAGAAATGTGGTTTTGGAGATCACTGGACTTCCCCAAATTGTGAGAACATGCGGCTTTGGGGATCATTGAACTTCCTAGGCAGGGCCAAAGTCCTGAGGAAGAACCCTGTGAACCCTAGGGAAGGCTGTACAGACCACAGGACTCCCAGAGGAAGACCAAGTGGTAGCCACCCCTTAATCTGTGGGGATCACAGGGCCTCCTCGGGGTCAGACCCTAAGGAGGATCCAAGTGATGGCCCCTTAGGACAGCGGTAAGATCACAAGGCTCCCGAGACAGGGCCAGAAGTCCCAAGTGATGTCCCCTTAAGAAGGCTGTACAGACCACAGGGTTCCCCAAGGGAATCCAGAGTGGTAGCCCTCTTAACACTGCAGTGGGGATCACAGGACACCCCAAGACAAGATCTGGGAGTAAGTCCGGTGAGCTTCCGCTGCCTATTGTTTCCCTTCACTTGACCTTAGGAAAATCCATGTGATTTGCCCCTTCTCACCCAAAGAACTCAAGACCAGAGTGGGCAGAGGAAGGCATTTTATTATGCTCCTTGTGAGAACGGGTGTAGTGCTCACGGGAACACTCACACACTGATATAGCTGCAGGAGCAGGGGTAACCATTCCCTCCACTCCTGCTAGAGTTACGCTTAGTTTACAATCTTTATTTTTTACATAGTTTTCCTAGGTTATACAGTTTATACAGGTAGGATAATTAGATTAATTAGATTTTCCTTGTCTTAGTTTAGGATTAAACTATATTCTTTTACTTCCCCTACTTTCCCTCTGTAACATATGCAAATTATGCAAATCAGTAGGCCTGGATTCTTGACCAAGACCAGACCCTAGATAAGCTTGAACTGGTTCAAGTGGGTTTGGCCTCTCTAATTCCCCAGACTGCCTTCTCAAAAAGCATTCACATGCGTACAAGCCTCTGACCTCTCACCTGACCGGTTTCTGCTAAAGCTGGGGTGGGGGAGGGGAGGGAAGTACACCTTTAGTTCTGTGGAAACAAAACTCCTCCTCCCATTTCTTACAACCATTAACATTGCCATAACATAGTACATGCCTGTAAAATATTAAGCAAGATAGTTCCGTGGGTTAAGGGTCTCATCCTTAATGGATAATAGACAGAGGAAAGAATTCTTGTAAGTCAGCCTCATCTGGCCTTGTTGACATAGGAAGAGGTATTCTCTGAGTTTACTCAGCGAACAAAGAGGTTGTTAGGTTCAGACTCCTCTTCTGGTTAATCAGTTTAAGCTCTTATTTTGGTTAATGAGTTCGGGGCTCTTCTCTCTCTTCTGTTGGTTGACTATTAGTTCAGGCTCTGCCTCTTATTGGGGTTACAAAATTGATGTTAAATGATTGTCAATGGTAAAGACAAAAATTTACATTTAAGACTTGAGTTCAAATCTGACCTTGGATTAGCTGTGTGATCCTGGGCAAGTCACTTAACTTGTTTGCCTCAGTTTCCTCCCCTGTAAAATGGGGGTAATAATAATCGAACCTGCTTCCTAGGGTTGTTGTGAAGATCAGATGAGATAATAATTGTATAGCATTTAACACAGTGTGCCTGGAAGTGTTATTTAATTTTAGTCAATATTATTGTGGTTGTTATAATTACCACAGAGGAACTAGGGAGCCCCTAGAGTTTACTGAGCGGGAGGATGATGTGGGCAGACCTGGAATTTAGGAAAATCTCTTTGGTAGCTGTATGGAGGTTGAGTTGGACTGGGGAGAGGCTGGTGGCAGGGAGGCCAGTGAGGAGGTTACTGTAGCAGTATCAGCCAAAGGCCATCAGCTCCTGATGAGTGCCTGAACTAGGGCTGTGGCTGAGCAAGCCATGAGGCATACTGGAGAGAAGGGGAAGTAGAGATGACAACATTTTCAGGGCAAGGGATAATGAATGAGCTTGGTCTTGTATGTCCTGAGTTTGAAAGGTCTATGAGACGTTGGGTTTGAAATGTCTAGTTGGCAGTTGGCGATGCAGGGCAGTGGCTCAGGAAATAGAGTCTCACCTAATATTTGTGTTGTGCCTTAAGGCAAAGAGGTTTACATAAAGGATCCTCAGAAATCTGTGAGGAAGGTGCCATTATCCTTCTCATTTTACAGATGAGTAAACTAAGGCTGAGAGATTATATGCAAAGCACTTTGCAAACCTTAAAGGGTTATATAAATACTAGTTGGTAATTCTTCTTGTTATTATAATTCTTTGTGGGTTTACATTCCACTTCTGACTCATATTATACTTAACCTCTCTGAGCCTTTCTCCACTGAAAATGGGGAATATAATGATATAGAATGATATGATATGATTTGAAGCTTCCAAAGCATTTTATATATAATAACTAGCACCTACATCATCCATAGGGTTTTCGTGAGGCTTCCCTGAATTACTTTCTATTTACTTATCCACGTGTATGTTATTTCCCCCCAGTAAAGTGGGAGCCCCTTGAGGGCAGGCACTGTTTTGTTTGGGGCTTTGTAGGGTCAGTCTTTGGATAACTTTTCTGGATAAATATTCTCCATGTCTACCCTTGCCCCAGATCCACCATGCTGCTTTCTCTGGCCATTCCCCTGCCATGGGTCCTGGCTCCAGCCTCTGCCTCCTGCCTTGGGCCCCTTATTGGGGAGTTCCTCACAATTAGCTCGGTCCTAGACCCACCATGTTGCCCTCATGACTATCTTCATTCCATTTCCTTTACCTGAATCCCTTCCCATCTCCAGCTTTGGGAACAGGACTCAAACCTGAAAGACTGTTCTGGGAAAGGATGAAGCCAATCAATTGACTCAGGGCTCCCTTCATCATCCCTGTGACTTCCTAGACCAAAGCATCTCACCATGGCCACCACTCTCTTATATGCATTGTGTTCCCCTATTAAAATGCAAGTTAAAAATATATATATTTATTTGGTTTTAGTTTTCAACATTCACTTTTATGAGATTTTGAGCTCTAAATTTTCCCCCTCCATCCCCTCCCTTTCCCCAAGATGGCATACAATCTAAGCTATACACGCACAATCATATCAAACGTATTTCCACATTAGTCATGTTGTGAAAGAAGAATCAGAACAAAAAGGAAAAATCTCAAGAAAGGAAAACAACAACAAAAAAGAGAAAATAGTCTGCTTTGATCTGCATTCAGACTCCATGGTTCTTTCTCTGGATGTGGATAGCATAAAATGCAAGCTTCTTGAGGTATGGACTGCCTTATTTTTGGTATTTGTGTTACCAGGGCTTAGCACAGTGTCTGGTACAGAGAGGTACTTGATAAGTACTTAATTCTTTTTCATTCATTCATTATACATTTATCCATCCATTCATCCATCCATCCATCCATCCATCCATTCATCCATTCATTCATTCATTCAATCATTCATTCATTCATTCATCTATCCATTCCATGACTATCACATAATACTTAATAAATGTGCATTGAATGAATAATAATATATGTAAAATACTTTGCAAACTTAAAGTACTCTACAAATGTTAGTATTACAGGGATAATTCTTAGAACAGAGAGCCCTCCAACTGTTCTTTCTTGAAGGACACTTTATCTTTCTACAAGGCAGGACAGTGGATGCTGAGGATACAGAGGAGTTGTGGAGGGTGGAGAGCAGAAAAGACGATCAATCCATCTGAACTAGCCCATTATGAATGGTAATGGGTGGGAAAAACCCAGAGCACCACCAGCCACCTCCTCTCTTCCCTTCCCCATCTCAGTTTCCCCTCCTCCCAATTAAGTAGACCCAGGACACATTTCTTGTTTGAGAGCTTCCTAATGATTTCATTTTCAGCATGTCATGAGTTATGAGGCAGGCTGGGAGCAGATCCATTCAGAGATGAGCAAGCGAAGCTAATTAGGCTCTTCTATGCTTTCTCCCCTGTCTCCCACCCCACCATACCCTCCACCCAAAAGCAGTTCACTCCTTGTCTTGGTTAATTTGTGAGTCTTGCACCAGACTGTGTCTTCTTACAAGTTTATTTTTTTAAAAAAAGTCTTATCTGC
The DNA here is from genome assembly GCF_011100635.1 of Trichosurus vulpecula. NCBI lineage: Eukaryota > Metazoa > Chordata > Mammalia > Diprotodontia > Phalangeridae > Trichosurus > Trichosurus vulpecula. Next base: position 25,910,566 of record NC_050573.1, on the reverse strand, counting down.
TTGAGCTGATAATGCCAAGAATAATTAGCAAATGCCAAGGTTTGCAGCCTCCAGAGGGTACTGCCCTGGGGGTTGGCTACCTTTTCCCGAGAGTGTGGGAGCTGGGGGAAGGGATGAAGTACACTGTTCTCCGCTACCACTCTCCACTGCTGCCCTCATTGACCCTTCCCTAGAGATGGACTATCTGAGGAACACAAGCCACCTGGATGGCCCTGATGTTCTACTTCCTGAAGTTGCCTAGTTGGCCTTGTCCTAATAAGAGAGGGCTGTCCTGATCTTAGAGGGCTGGTATGTCGGGGGGGATTGGATTTTCTGGGACAGAGACTTTATCTCACATACCGGCCAAAGAATAAGAAACAGCTAGGGGGTATAGCAGATGGAATGAACAACTTGGAGTCTTAAAGACTGCCTTAGATACTTAGAAGCTATGTGACCCTTGGGCAAGTCACTCTGTCTTTCCCTCTGGGTCTCAGTTTCCTTATCTGTACAATGAACTAGGATGTTTTATCTACCTGTAAGGCAGTGCAGTGGTTTTGATGGTCTCTATGGTCCTTTCAAGGTCTAAGTCTATGACCTATGGTCCTGTGTTAATGGGCTTCAAGGGTTATTTAATCTAAACTATACCTGAACAAGAATCCTCATGTCTATAGCATAACCCTGATAAATGGTCATCCAGACTCTGCCTGAAGACCTCCAGTGAAGGGAAATCAACTGCCTTCTTGAAACAGCGCATTCCACACTAAAGCAGCTCCAATTATTAGGCATTTGTTTTCATTGGGTCATAAATTTAGGGCTAGAAGGAACCTCAGAGGTCATCTAGCCCAGATGAGGAAAGTGAGGAACATAGAGAAAAAATGATGTACTTGAAATCATAAAGGGAGTGAGTTATCAGGGGAAGGATTTGAACCCAACTCACTGGACCTGGGGTCAGGAGGACCTCAGTTTAAATCTGGCCTATACATGTACTAACTGGGTAACACTGGGCAAATCACTTAACCCTGTTTGCCTCAGTTCCTCATGTGTAAAATGAGCTGGGAAAAGAAAACTGCGAACCACTACAGTATCTTTACCAAGAAAACCCCAAATCGGGTCATGAAGAGTCAGACATGACTGAACAGCAACAAACCTTTGAATCCAGAGGAGTGTATTTCGATTATAAACCACTGCCTCCTCCTTTTGTGGAGCTTAAGAATCCTCTTGGCAATTCCCAACTGTTGTCCTTGGCCTAAGAGACAACTGGAGTTTATCTTGGGGTATGTTATGGTGTCCTGACAGCAGAAAAGGGCTCTGCTGGAGGTCCACACGAAAAAGAAGTCTATAAATGCCCAGAATTGTCACCATCAGATTTGTCCCTCCCATACCCAGGTGCCTAAAAGAAGGCATTTATCCTTATCCCTGTCAGGTTAAATATTATCCCAATTTTTACTAATGGGGATACTCAGGTCAAGAGGTTTCAAAAGACTTACTCCTGGTTATGTCCTTATGTAGAGATCTAATGCCCAAGACATAATTAGAACACAGGTATCCTCCTAGCCCACTGTTCATATCATCCCCTGATGTTGTCTCCCGTAGGTATCATGGTGGGTACTAGTCAGGACTACCTGTTTCATCTTTCATACTCCTTATTTCTACTTTGTCAGCCCCCATACTCCCATCCTAGATTTCTAACATAGAGGTTGTCAGATTGGTCTTTGATGGTTTGGATGGAGTTCTTAAAATCTAGGGACTCAGGCATGATATATGCATGTCATGGTCAGAGGCTGAAATTGGTTAATGCTCCAAGTAATTTATCATGAATAGCTGTCATGAGTTCTAGCTATGGGTGTCAGTCCTAGGAGGATCATCATCTTGCATTCATAGATGAGCCATATATCTGCTTGTCAGAGTCCCATGACCTCTGACTGCAATGCATGAGGATGTCTAAGAGAGTGGAGATGGGCTCAGTGGGTATTTAAAGACGTGATGGCAGTTTCGTCACTGTCTAAACTATTTGGCACCTACTGGGCCTTAAGACTTTCATCAGCACACAGTAAAGTAGGCAAGCACTTATTAAGCACCTACCTATGCACCAGGCACTTCGCTAAGTGCTAGGGAGGTAAAGAAAGACAAAAGAGAGTCCCTGTCCTCAAGGAGCTCATAGTTTAATGGAGGAGACAATATTCAAACAACTATGGACAAATAAGATATATACATATATATAAAATTATATATATAATGAATAACAACATATATAATTATAATAACATATAATTATAATATATACATATATAATTAGACATATATTATACACATACATGTATATATGCATACATAGACATGTACATACATATATACATATACACACATATGTGCACATACATACATATGTGTATGTATATATATAAAACATACTAAGCGCTTTATAAATCTTATCTCATTTGATCCTCACAATATCACTGGGAGGTATGGGCTATTATTATCATCCCCATTTTATAGATAAGGAAACTGAGGCAAACAGAGGTTAAGTGACTTGCCCAGGGTCACACAGCTTGTAAATGATGGAAGCAGGCAACGTGGTCTTGACTCCAAGGCGAGCACTCTGCTCACAGGAGCTGAGAACCCCAGGCCACCCTGGGCCGTGGCACGGCCTTTTCTCCTGTCTGCCAATATAAGCCCCCTGTCACAGTCTCTGAGAACCATAAAGGGCAGCAACATCCAGAGCCCTTGAGATGGTATAAATACTTCCAGTGGGCAGAGAGATTTACAGCATTATAAATGTCAGGAGTGAGCCCAGTGTGTATTAATAGCCTTATTAGTTACATTGCTATAAAATACAGATACTCGAGTTGTTGAACAGACACATCTCTGCTCAGCAGCATTAATTCAATGAATCGGGGCCCCTTGACATAAATCTTCAAGTCCACTGAACCCGATTAGGAAATTCCTCTTGATGAATCAAGGATCTGAAAATGACTGACCAAGCTCCAGCCCAATGAATTTTCTAATAAAAACACTACAAACCGTCCCTACTTCTTTTCCCTTTTTCACAGCAATCTGGAAGACTTATATTCCCCATTGGGCTGGAAAGAACCCATGCTCCTTCTTCCCCATCTCTCATTCTACATAATGAGGGATAGGAGACTAATGAAGATCCCAAGGAGGAAATAAACCAGGGACCAGGCATTGTCAGGGACTGGTCCAGTGTCTCCAGAAGGTCTGAATCCAAGGGAGTGAGTTAGAAGCCAAAAGCTAGAAGTCATGGCACAATGGAAAGAGATCTGAATTTGGAGTCAGAAGATAAGATTTCAAATCTTAGCTCTATTTACTTAATGCAAGTATGACTTTGTAAGCAATTTTCCCTATCTGTAAAAATGAGGGGGTTAGATTAGATGGCCTCTGAGGTCCTCTCTAGATGTACATTTATGGCTCTATGATCCTTTTACAGAGCCCAGACAAAGATGTTTGCCCTGGAATTTCACCAATACCCATGGCAAGATGGGCCTTCTATTTTCCATACAAATCTCCTTATCTTGAAATTTCTACTCTGGTCTCTAGCTTTCTGATTTTACTTCATTCCTTAGACATTAGCATTCCTGAGAAACTATATATATATATGTGTGTGTGTGTGTGTGTGTGTGTGTGTGTGTGTGTGTGTGTATGCATATATGTATATATATGTGTGTGTGTATGTATGCATATATATATAATAGTCTCAGTATAGATAAAATGAATAAATACAAAAATATGGAATGCAGTTAAATACAAGTTAATTTGGTAGGGAGGGCATGAGAAGTTGGGGGTAAGAAGTGGGAAATCAGAAAGGATTCATGCAGAAGAGTGTGCCTGAATTGTAGCTTGAAGGAAAAGAGGTCTAACCTGGAGGTAAGCAGGGAGTGCATTCCAGTCAATCAGTCAGTCAACAAACATTTATTCGATCTACTCTGAGCCAGGAACTGTACCAAGCACTGGGGATACAAAGGAAGTCCAAAGACAGTCCCCGCCCTCCAGGAGCTCACAACCTAATGGGAGGGGACAATATGCCAACAACAATGTATAGACAATATCCATACAGGCTAAATTAGAGATAATCAATAGAAGGAATGCACCAGCATAAAGGGGGATTGGGAAAGGTTTCTTCAAGCTGGTACTTGAAGGGAGCCACAAGGCCTAGGACATGGAGATGAGGAGGTAGAGCATTCCAGGCTTGGGGATGGCCACTGAAAGTGCCTGGAGTTGGGAGATGGAATGATGTGTGTAAAGGGGAAAAGGGGAGACAGAGAAATAAGGTGTATGAAAACAGGAAGGGTAAGAGGGTACCAGGCTATGAAGGGCTTTGAATGCCAAGCAGAGGATTTTAGATTTGATCTTGGAGATTATAGGGAGCAAGGCATGGGGGATGGTCGGTACAAAGGCACTGTGATAGGAGATAAAATATTATGTATAAGGAACAGAGAGAAGACCAGTTTGGCTGGATAACAAAGTGAAGGAGGGGAAGGTAACATGCAGGGAAGCCTATGTCCTGATGTTCCAGGCCCATTTTTGTTGTTGAGTCAGTTTCAGTCATGTCAAATCTTCATGATTTGGAGTTTTTAGGCAAAGATACTAGAATGGTTTGCCATTTCCTTCCTCAAGTCATTTTACAGATGGGGAAACTGAGGCAAACAGGGCTAAATGACTTGCCAAGAGTTACACAGCTAGTAAGTATTCAAGGCTGGATTTGAAATCAGGATGAGTCTTCCTGACTCCAGGCCTGGCACTCTGTCTCCTGTACCACCTAGCTGTCCTCCAGAACCATCGCATCATAGATGCTGGTAGGGGCCTCAGAGATCTTAGTCCAGTTTCTTCACTTTTTATTTGAGGAAACTGAGG